>NC_089036.1:14707500-14712500 GCF_034140825.1 Oryza sativa Japonica Group | reverse complement strand
TGGGATTATTTAGCTACTATGTTTACAGAAGCAATAACGGTAAATGCACCAGAATTCTTGGAGAATATTCAAATACCCCAAAGAGCCAGCTATATTAGGGTAATTATGTTAGAATTGAGCCGTATAGCTTCTCACTTGTTATGGCTTGGACCTTTTATGGCAGATCTCGGTGCGCAGACTCCTTATTTTTATATTTTTAGAGAGAGAGAATTAATATATGATCTATTTGAAGCTGCTACAGGTATGCGAATGATGCATAATTACTTTCGCATCGGAGGAGTTGCTGCCGATCTGCCTTATGGATGGATCGATAAATGTTTAGATTTCTGTGATTATTTTTTACGAGGAGTTATTGAATATCAACAACTTATTACACAGAATCCCATTTTTTTGGAACGAGTTGAGGGAGTTGGTTTTATTAGCGGAGAAGAAGCTGTAAATTGGGGCTTATCGGGCCCCATGTTACGAGCTTCTGGAATACAATGGGATCTTCGTAAAGTTGATCTTTACGAGTCTTACAATCAATTCGATTGGAAAGTCCAATGGCAAAAAGAAGGGGATTCATTAGCACGCTATTTAGTACGAATCGGTGAAATGAGGGAATCAATCAAAATTATTCAACAGGCTGTAGAAAAAATTCCTGGGGGCCCTTATGAGAATTTAGAAGTCCGACGCTTTAAGAAAGCAAAGAATTCCGAATGGAATGATTTTGAATATCGATTTCTTGGTAAAAAACCTTCACCCAATTTTGAATTGTCAAAACAAGAGCTTTATGCAAGAGTGGAAGCCCCAAAAGGTGAATTAGGAATTTATCTGGTAGGAGATGATAGTCATTTCCCCTGGAGATGGAAAATTCGTCCACCCGGTTTTATTAATTTGCAAATTCTTCCTCAGCTAGTCAAAAAAATGAAATTGGCTGATATCATGACGATATTAGGTAGTATAGATATCATTATGGGAGAAGTTGATCGTTGAAATGATAATAGACAGGGTACAGGTAGAAGCTATCAATTCTTTTTCAAACTTGGAATTATTAAAAGAAGTCTATGGACTGATATGGATTCTACCCATTTTGACCCTCTTACTTGGAATCACAATAGAAGTACTCGTAATTGTGTGGTTAGAAAGAGAAATATCCGCATCGATACAACAACGTATTGGTCCTGAATATGCTGGCCCCCTGGGACTGCTTCAAGCTATAGCAGATGGAACTAAGCTACTTTTTAAAGAGGATATCTTGCCATCCCGAGGGGATATTCCCTTATTTAGCATTGGACCGTCTATAGCAGTCATATCAATTTTATTAAGTTTTTTAGTTATTCCTTTGGGATATCGCTTTGTTTTAGCGGATCTTAGTATTGGTGTTTTTTTATGGATTGCCATTTCAAGTATTGCTCCTATTGGTCTTCTTATGGCAGGATATAGCTCAAATAATAAATATTCTTTTTCAGGTGGTCTACGAGCTGCCGCTCAATCTATTAGTTATGAAATCCCATTAACTTTTTGTGTACTAGCAATATCTCTACGTGCGATTCGTTAAAATAGGATCTTTTTCCTCTGAAATTCATTGAATATTTATCCTCCTTTTCTTATTCTATATTCAGGTTAGTAAGTTAAACTAGATAGCTATATGAGTGAAACAAAACTGCTTATTAATTTGTAGTAAAAAGAAAAAATCTCATTTCCTATGTACAAGAAAAAATGGAAGTAAACATAAGCGGTGTAAATTCTTTACCCCAAGGTTGAGATTTTTTGATTAGTCATCATATCTTGAAGCGGGCAATAATAAGGGATTCCCGATACAGAAAGTTGTAATCATAAGGGAATCCATCAAAAGTTAGTGAGGGATTAGAAACACTAAAGTACATAAAGGATTAGTAATGAGGGAATCTAAAGCATTAGATATTTTTCCTCATAAAAGGAATCATAATAAGGACTTGAAATTGGTGGAAATGAGCAAGTAGTACTTTCTTCGGATTCCGATCCAGAGTATGTTCCCATTCACTTGTTAAGGAAATGGCTATCAAGAACGAATTAACCCTTTATTCCTTTTTTCTTTTTAAATACCCCTCGGGGAAAGAAGAATAGGACAAAAGATATGGAATGCAATACAAAAAAAAGATCTTTATTTATTCTTTCCGTCGTTTATCCATATTCATACAGAATTCTTCATGAACTAATACCCAACTCTTTTCGTTTATTAATTGTTATAACGAGTGTTTTATTCCAAGATTAAGTTATTGCTGAACAAAGAAAAAGTACCATTATATTATAAAGGATGAGATGAATTCCGAAGCGTTTTTTATTATTCTAGCAGACAGAATTCCTTTGGTCTAATTTAGGACGTTGAAATCGATTTTATCTTAGATAATTCCAACTACGCCCAAGAAGATAATAACGAAATGAAACAGTACTTTCCTTTTTTCTCATCATAGAGGAGCCGTATGAAACTAAGGTTTCATGTACGGTTTTGGAATAGCGGTGGGAACTGTAATGTTATCGTCGACTATGATTATCCAACAGTTCAAGTACAGTTGATATAGTTGAAGCACAGTCAAAATATGGTTTTTTTGGATGGAATCTTTGGCGTCAGCCTATAGGTTTTCTGGTTTTTCTAATTTCTTCTTTGGCGGAATGTGAAAGATTACCCTTTGATTTACCAGAAGCGGAGGAAGAATTAGTAGCAGGTTATAAAACCGAATATTCTGGTATCAAATATGGTTTATTTTATCTTGTTTCGTACCTAAATTTATTAGTTTCCTCTTTATTTGTAACAGTTCTCTACTTAGGCGGGTGGAATTTGTCTATTCCCTATATATCCTTTTTTGGATTTTTCCAAATGAATAAAATGGTTGGAATTTTAGAAATGACAATGAGTATCTTTATTACATTAACTAAAGCTTATTTATTTCTCTTCATTTCTATCACAATAAGATGGACTTTACCCAGGATGAGAATGGATCAGTTATTAAATCTTGGATGGAAATTTCTTTTACCTATTTCCCTGGGCAATCTCTTATTAACAACTTCTTCCCAACTTGTTTCACTATAAAATAAGATAATACAATAACAGTAAGAATATTTTCAACACAAAAGTCCTCTCAAACAAGAGAAAGAAACATACCTTTTTCATAGATATTTCGAATATGTTCCCTATGGTAACTGGGTTCATGAGTTATGGTCAACAAACAATACGCGCAGCAAGGTACATTGGTCAAAGTTTCATAATTACCTTATCCCACACAAATCGTTTACCTATAACGATTCACTACCCCTATGAAAAATCAATTACATCGGAGCGTTTCCGGGGGCGAATCCACTTTGAATTTGATAAATGTATTGCTTGTGAAGTATGTGTTCGCGTATGCCCTATAGATCTACCTCTTGTGGATTGGAGATTTGAAAAGGATATTAAAAGGAAACAATTGCTTAATTATAGTATTGATTTCGGAGTTTGTATATTTTGTGGTAATTGTGTTGAGTACTGTCCGACAAACTGTTTATCAATGACTGAAGAATATGAACTTTCTACTTATGATCGTCATGAATTGAATTACAATCAAATTTCTTTGAGTCGGTTACCAATCTCCATAATGGGAGATTACACAATTCAAACAATTAGGAATTCAACTCAAAGTAAAATAGACGAAGAAAAATCTTGGAATTCAAGAACGATTACTGATTACTAGAATTTTTTTGTTAGAATCCAAAAGTTCTTTACTAACTAGAAAGAAAAACGAATACCTACTGCTTATTGCAAATTATTCCTGATTTTAAACCAGAGTAGATTTTCGTGATGTGATTTCTAACTATAGAAAGAACTTATATACAATATACAAAAAAATTTCCTAATCCCTTTTTTCTTCCTTGAATCTTTTAGTTTTAGTCAGTTCATGAAAAAATTTATACTATTAATTTCTTCTTATCCATAATGGATTTACCTGGGCCAATACATGAAATTCTTGTGCTATTTGGGGGATTTGTTCTTCTACTAGGGGGTCTAGGGGTGGTATTACTTACCAACCCAACTTTTTCTGCTTTTTCGCTAGGATTAGTTCTTGTTTGTATATCCTTATTCTATATTTTATTGAATTCCTACTTTGTAGCTGTGGCACAACTTCTTATTTATGTGGGAGCTATAAATGTCTTGATCATATTTGCCGTAATGTTCGTAAATGGCTCAGAATGGTCTAAAGATAAGAATTTTTGGACTATTGGAGATGGGTTCACTTCACTCGTTTGTATAACTATTCCTTTTTCACTAATGACTACTATCCCAGATACGTCATGGTATGGAATTCTTTGGACTACAAGATCAAACCAAATAGTAGAACAGGGTCTCATAAATAACGTTCAACAAATTGGGATTCATTTAGCAACCGATTTTTATCTTCCATTTGAACTCATTTCCATAATTCTTCTAGTTTCTTTAATAGGTGCAATTACTATGGCTCGGCAATAAGAAATACTTAGAATGAGTCAAAATTCTAAGAATTTCAAATCTAAAATAAATCACTAAAGAACCACAATTTTGATTTAGTAAAACCCATCTACTGCCAACAAATACCTTCTTTTCTCTTTTGTTGTGTAATTGTTCTATTCTAATTAATTCAATCGGTTCAATTCTTGTCCCCATATTGAAATGAATCGAGATTGATAAGGAGTTAGTTAATGATGTTTGAGCATGTACTTTTTTTGAGTGTCTATTTATTTTCGATTGGTATCTATGGATTGATCACAAGCCGAAACATGGTTAGAGCTCTAATATGCCTTGAACTTATACTGAATTCAATTAATCTAAATCTCGTAACATTTTCTGATCTATTTGATAGCCGCCAATTAAAAGGAGGCATTTTCGCAATTTTTGTTATAGCCCTTGCGGCTGCTGAAGCAGCTATTGGATTATCCATTCTTTCTTCCATCCATCGTAATAGGAACTACCCGTAATAACGAGCTTGCAAAATGGATCTGTTTATCATAAAGAGATTCGTTGTTCCTGA
>NC_089036.1:11625000-11712500 GCF_034140825.1 Oryza sativa Japonica Group | reverse complement strand
ATGATAGCCCTTCCCGGACGATCGAGGGGTTCCTATGGCTATTCACGTGGAACGTAGATTCGTTTTACTCGGAGAAAAACATGCATTAAGCTCCGAGGAGGGGTGACCCACTTTATCTAGCCCGGTATGCTTTTAATGCAGAACATGTGGTTGTTTCTAGATAGACTACGAGCCCCATTTTAGTTCCAGGGCAACCAACTGACCAGTTACGCACACCCACAAACACGCCACGTTGTCATGCCCGAGCAGTTCTAGTCCACTACCTAGGTTCACGGGTGTTTCCGCTTTACCGTGGTCATGGTTTGAAGAGCGAGGAGGCACATGGACCTTCCTGCATGATTGCACGTTAGTGCCTTTCCAGGAAGGCGCTGGCTCACCGATTGCACAATGCGACGCCTTCTCTTCGAAAATAAGCAAACTGGCCAAGTAGAGACCCCCCCTGGCTAGGAAGCTGATAGTATAAACTTTATATTTATACATATAAACTATGTGTATATCCATATTTTTTTTATTTATATGTATACTAGAAAAGATGCTCGTGCGTTGTAACGGGTAGAGTCAATTTAATTCGTACATGTGTCGATGGATAAATAATCACATCCCATTATGATGAGGACATCCTTCCAACGATACAACCACGCCTATTGCACAGCAAGGACCAATGACTAGAGCTCGAGCTCGTGAACTTAATTATCAGGTAAAGTCATTCCTAGCTAATCATACAAGTTCTTCTCAGAATTGGGTGCTACTAAATGGTTGTTGTGATCTACTTGTTGTTAGGAATATGGGAGAGGAACCAAATCGCAAGCAGCACTAGCAGCGCTGATTTGATGAAGTCAATGCTCTTCACTCCGGAGGGCAAACGGGGCAAATGAGTACTTGTTGGAAAGATCTCGTCGTCTACTTTCATCTATGTGTGGCCTCACCATCAACTTTGACCCAGGCTGCTCAGAATGACGAAAATAGTTCTTTACATCAGAAACTTGGGCTTGGGCCTTGTATCATTACAGCCCATTAGGGGTCCACAAAATCTAGGGTTTGCTCCCACCTCCTCTCCTGGTCATTCCTCCACCTATATAAACTCCTAGCAGCCACCATTTTGCACTTTGGGTTTTATTTTGATGTAAGTTTAGCTGCAGCTACTTCCTTGTACTCGCGTGTATCGGCTAGACCACCCGGATACTTGTATTCAGAACCCCATTTTGGTTTGTTTAAGTTTCATCATTTGACAAGTGCCGTGAGCTGTTTCCTTGTCAACTTGTTCTTGCTTGTTCTTCAATTGCTTGCAGGTTCAAGGTTGTTCTTGGCACGGCAAGAACAGCAACAACGTGGAGTCGGTGTACCGGTTGCTAAGGCGCAGCACCCCTGTGGTAGTTGTAGTCGGACCGCCAACGTCGTATCCTTCCCCAAATCGAAGTTTATCCTCCTCTCATCGAAAGATCGGGAACCCCCGTTGCTGCATCAAGTGGTATCAGAGCTCAAGTTGCTCGGTGAGAGATTTTATCACTTCTTTGTTTTTACCTACAGCCCAAAAGAAAAACCACTAAAATAGGTCAGACCCGAAATCACCAAAACATGTTGAGCCTTTGCTGTTCTACTTAGTCTTTGCTTGCTGAGTTTTCGATTGCATCGATTGGTTGAGTTGCTGGTTCTAGTAGTTTAGTCCTTTAGAGTTTCGAGTTCTGCTCATGAATTCGTCACCGCAAACACTTCCACCATCACTTCATTTATCTTCATCCCGCTGCCACCATCACCACCATATTCACCACGAAATCCACCTCCAACCCCACCAAATTTCGTCCACCACAACCAGCAGCACCCTCATCACCACATCAGCCACCCCCAAATGCATTTATTGCTGCCTCCACCAACAGCCAACCCTTTTGCAACTTTTTGAAGTGAATCAGCCCTTCCCAAGAAAGCATTTAAGTGCTCTCACTTTTGACTTGTTGGCTGAATCATGTAACTAGCCAACCAACCCATCATTACTTCTTGTTTTGACTTGTTGGCTGAAGCTTTGAGCTTGCTGTACAAAAAAAAAAGAAAGAAAACAAAAAAAAGAAAGAAAAAAAATCAGAAGTGAAGAGAAGGAAAAAAAAAGGAAGGGAAGAGAGGAAGTTGTTGTTGTTGCTGTTTTGTTTGTGTTATTTTCGTGCTATTTTGAGTGGCTACGCTTGTGACTAGGCTCGCGTCTCTAAAGGGTTTTGCCTAGGACCAGCACAATACCATCGTTGAATGATTATTCAACTTGCTTTGATTAATGTGGTTCTAGCTGTACCTTGATATTACTTGCAGCCACCTATAGCTCCACAAATTTTTATCTACTATATCACAGGATCGTGCTTGTTGTCGGCTCCGGTACTACTAACCGTTGTTGCTGTTCTTGCTGTTTGCCAACGCCTTTTACATAACAAAGTAAGAACATGTAAGAACTCGTTTGCACAAGTTTGGTAGAAGTGGAGATGGACAACACCTAGCTCCAATAGTTGATAGGACATATTTCTTGTGAATTGTTTCTTCCCATTAACCATGACAGGAGGATCAGGGGAGCACCCTCAACATTCACCACGTACGAGGGGCATCATACAACATTTTGAGCGCCAAGTGAGGGAGCATGCTGAAGGCCTTGATGAGGATGTTAGGGTCGCCAATGATCGCCTTGGTCAATTGGAGGCTGCTCAAATTGACACCAACTCCAAGCTTTCCTCATTGGAGAGGTCCCTTGTGGCTGTGAACACTTCTCTTGCAGGTATCTTGAATACGTTGGAGAGAATGGGCCAAGATGGTCATGATGGATCGGCTAGGCGCAACCACAATGGCCATGATGCTAATAGCAGCATCGCAGCAAGGGAAGAACTGGAGTACGCTGCTGACACTGAGCATGATGAGGAGGTACTTGGTCGTCCACAAAGACAACAGCGCCGGCAGCGCCATGGCATGGGCGCTCCACCACAGCGGGAGGTACGTGATAATGATGATTCTTTAGGCAAGATCAAGTTTACCATTCCTTGCTTTGATGGAAAATATGACCCTGATGCATATCTTACTTGGGAGTTAGCCATTGATCAGAAATTTACTTGCCATGATTTTCCTGAGAATAAACGTGTTAGGGCTGCTACTAGTGAGTTCACTGATTTTGCATCCATTTGGTGGAGTGAATTTGTTCGTTCCAATCCAAATAACACTCCCCAAACCTGGGTTGCAATGAAAAGAGTCATGCGAGCTAGATTTGTTCCTTCATATCATGCACGTGATTTGCTGCACAAATTGCAACAACTTAAACAGAGAAACAAATCTGTAGAGGAGTATTATCAAGCTTTGCAAACAGGAATGCTTCGTTGTGGATTGGTAGAAAATGATGATGCTGGTATGGCTAGATTCATGGGTGGGCTGAACCGAGAAATTCAGGACATTCTAGCCTACAAAGAATATAATTCAATTAATCGTTTGTTTCATCTTGCTTGTAAAGCTGAAAGGGAAGTACAGGGACGAAGAGCTAGCTTCAGGACTAACATTTCTGCAGGTCGTGCTAGCTCTTGGACATCTTCTAACGCTGCTGCACCGTCAACTCGAGCAGCAGCACCATCGTCCTCAAGCAACAAGCTGCGTCCCTCTACAACAAACTCTACACCATGCCCGAGTGAACCAACAAGAGGGGTTGCTGCTACACCTTCCAAGAGCTCATCATCAGTAGCTTCATCAGGAAGGACAAGAGATATTCAGTGCCTACGCTGCAAGGGCTATGGTCACGTGCGCAAGGACTGCCCAAGCACTCGTGTAATGATTGTGAGAGCTGATGGTGGGTACTCCTCTGCTAGTGATTTAGATGAAGAAACCTATGCTTTGCTTGCAACTAACAATGCAGGGGAAGGTGACGCGCCCCACCAAGATGAGGAACACATTGGGGCTGAAGCTGCAGAGCACTATGAGAGCCTCGTGGTGCAGCGAGTGCTAAGCGCACAAATGGAAAGGGCTGAACAGAATCAGCGCCACACCTTGTTTCAAACCAAGTGTGTGATCAAGGAACGCTCTTGCCGCGTGATCATAGATGGAGGAAGCTGCAATAATTTGGCTAGTGCTGAAATGGTGGAGAAACTTGCATTGAGCACACAGCCACATCCACAGCCCTACTATATTCAATGGCTTAATAGCAGCGGCAAGGTAAAGGTAACACGATTGGTAAGAGTACATTTTGCCATTGGTTCTTATCATGATTCAATCAACTGTGATGTTGTGCCTATGCAAGCATGTTCTATGTTATTAGGTAGGCCATGGCAGTTTGATAAAGATTCTTTACACTTTGGCAAATCCAATCAATACTCCTTTGTGCATAATGGAAAAAAACTTGTGTTACATCCTATATCTCCTGAAGTTATTTTAAAGGATGAACTTGCTAGAGCTAGCAAACAAAAAAATCAGGAGCGTACTAGGAGTGAGCATCTTATTGCGGCTAATGAACTTGAGAAGCATAAGAAGAAACCCACCAACTCTGTTCAAAATAATAAAAATGAGATTAAGCTGAAGGGATCTTGTTTCATTGCAACAAAATCAGATTTGGATGAAGTTGACACTGACACTGTTGTTTGCTATGCTTTGGTTTGCAAAGAAACCTTATTTCCAATTGAGGATACTCCTATTTCTTTGCCTCCTCCGGTCACTAACCTTTTGCAGGAGTATGCTGATATTTTCCCAAAGGAGGTTCCATCGGGGCTGCCACCAATTCGAGGGATTGAGCACCAAATTGACCTCATTCCTGGGGCCTCTCTGCCAAACCGTGCGCCATACAGGACCAACCCGGAGGAAACAAAGGAGATTCAGCGTCAAGTGCAAGAGTTACTCGACAAGGGGTATGTACGTGAGTCTCTTAGTCCTTGTTCTGTCCCCGTGCTTTTAGTTCCTAAGAAAGATGGCTCATGGCGCATGTGTGTGGATTGTAGAGCAATTAACAACATCACAATCAGATATCGTCATCCTATCCCTAGGCTAGATGATATGCTTGATGAATTGAGTGGTTCACTTGTGTTCTCTAAAATTGATTTGCGTAGTGGTTACCACCAGATTCGCATGAAGTTAGGAGATGAATGAAAAACAGCTTTTAAAACTAAATTCGGACTATATGAGTGGTTAGTCATGCCCTTTGGTCTCACTAATGCACCCAGTACTTTCATGAGATTAATGAATGAAGTTTTACGTGCTTTCATTGGCAGATTTGTGGTGGTATATTTTGATGACATTCTCATATATAGCAGATCAATAGAGGATCATCATGGTCATTTGCGTGCTGTTTTTGATGCTCTACGAGATGCACGTTTATTTGGTAACCTTGAGAAGTGCACATTTTGCACAGATCGAGTCTCTTTTCTTGGCTATGTTGTGACTCCGCAGGGAATTGAAGTAGATCAAGCCAAGGTTGAAGCCATACATAGCTGGCCGGTTCCAACAACGATCACACAAGTGAGAAGCTTTCTAGGACTTGCTGGGTTCTACCGCCGCTTTGTGAAGGATTTTAGCACCATTGCAGCCCCATTACATGAGCTTACCAAGAGAAATGTCACATTCACTTGGGCTGCAGCACAAAGGAATGCATTCGACACTTTGAAAGATAAGTTAACACACGCTCCTTTACTCCAACTTCCTGATTTCAACAAAACTTTTGAGCTTGAATGTGATGCTAGTTGGATTGGATTGGGTGGTGTGTTGTTACAAGAAGGCAAACCTGTAGCATATTTCAGCGAGAAATTGAGTGGGCCTAGTTTGAATTATTCTACTTATGATAAGGAATTGTTTGCTCTAGTGCGAACATTGGAAACATGGCAGCATTATTTATGGCCCAAAGAATTTGTTATACACTCTGATCATGAATCTTTGAAACACATTCGAAGTCAAGCAAAACTTAACCGTAGGCATGCTAAATGGGTTGAATTTATTGAATCTTTTCCATATGTCATCAAACATAAGAAGGGAAAAGAAAATGTCATTGCTGATGCTTTGTCTAGACGTTACGCAATGCTATCCCAACTTGACTTCAAAATTTTTGGCTTAGAAACAATAAAAGAGCAATATGCGCACGATGATGATTTTAAAGATGTGTTGTTGAATTGCAAGGAGGGAAGGACTTGGAACAAATTCGTTCTCACCAATGGGTTTGTGTTTAGAGCTAATAAGTTATGCATTCCAGCTAGCTCCGTGCGTATGCTATTATTGCAGGAAGCGCATGGTGGAGGGCTGATGGGACACTTTGGTGTGAAGAAGACGGAGGATATTCTTGCTGATCATTTTTTTTGGCCTAAGATGAGGAGAGACGTGGAGAGGTTCGTTGCTCGCTGCACAACATGCCAAAAAGCTAAGTCACGCCTTAACCCTCATGGTTTGTATATGCCTTTGCCTGTTCCTAGTGTGCCTTGGGAGGATATTTCTATGGACTTTGTTTTAGGGCTGCCTAGAACAAAGAAGGGGAGGGACAATATCTTTGTTGTTGTAGATAGATTTTCTAAGATGGCGCATTTCATACCTTGTCATAAGAGTGATGATGCTACACATGTTGCTGATTTGTTCTTTCGTGAGATTGTTCGCTTGCATGGAGTGCCAAACACCATAGTTTCTGATCGCGATACAAAATTCCTTAGTCATTTTTGGAGAACCTTGTGGGCTAAGTTGGGGATTAAACTTTTATTTTCTACTACATGTCACCCCCAAACTGATGGATAAACTGAGGTGGTGAATAGAACATTATCTACAATGCTTAGGGCTGTTTTGAAAAAGAATATTAAAATGTGGGAAGAATGTTTGCCTCATGTTGAGTTTGCTTATAATCGTTCACAACATTCTACTACTAAGAAGTGCCCTTTTGAGATTGTTTATGGCCTTCTACCCCGTGCTCCAATTGATCTTTTGCCCCTCCCAACTTCAGAGAGAGTGAACTTTGATGCAAAATATCACGCTGAATTGATGTTAAAACTGCATGAGACCACTAAGGAGAACATAGAGCGCATGAATATTAAGTATAAACTTGCTGGGAGCAAAGGAAAGAAACATGTTGCTTTTGAACCTGGTGATTTGGTTTGGTTGCATTTGAGAAAGGATAGGTTCCCTAATTTGAGAAAATCTAAGTTGCTACCTAGAGCTGATGGTCCTTTCAAAGTGCTACAAAAGATTAATGACAATGCATACAAACTTGAGCTACCTGCCGATTTTGGGGTTAGCTCCACGTTTAACATTGCAGATTTAAAGCCATATTTGGAAGAAGAAGATGAGTTAGAGTCGAGGACGACTCAAATGCAAGAAGGGGAGGATGATGAGGACATCCCTTCCAACGATACAACCATGCCTATTGCACAGCAAGGACCAATGACTAGAGCTCGAGCTCGTGAACTTAATTATCAGGTAAAGTCATTCCTAGCTAATCATACAAGTTCTTCTCAGAATTGGGTGCTACTAAATGGTTGTTGTGATCTACTTGTTGTTAGGAATATGGGAGAGGAACCAAATCGCAAGCAGCACTAGCAGCGCTGATTTGATGAAGTCAATGCTCTTCACTCCGGAGGGCAAACGGGGCAAATGAGTACTTGTTGGAAAGATCTCGTCGTCTACTTTCTGCTATGTGTGGCCTCACCATCAACTTTGACCCAGGCTGCTCAGAATGACGAAAATAGTTCTTTACATCAGAAACTTGGGCTTGGGCCTTGTATCATTACAGCCCATTAGGGGTCCACAAAACCTAGGGTTTGCTCCCACCTCCTCTCCTGGTCATTCCTCCACCTATATAAACTCCTAGCAGCCACCATTTTGCACTTTGGGTTTTGTTTTGATGTAAGTTTAGCTGCAGCTACTTCCTTGTACTCGCGTGTGTCGGCTAGACCACCCGGATACTTGTATTCAGAACCCCATTTTGGTTTGTTTAAGTTTCATCATTTGACAAGTGCCGTGAGCTGTTTCCTTGTCAACTTGTTCTTGCTTGTTCTTCGATTGTTTGCAGGTTCAAGGTTGTTCTTGGCACGGCAAGAACAGCAACAACGTGGAGTCGGTGTATCGGTTGCTAAGGCGCAGCACCCCTGTGGTAGTTGTAGTCGGACCGCCAACGTCGTATCCTTCCCCAAATCGAAGTTTATCCTCCTCTCATCGAAAGATCGGGAACCCCCGTTGCTGCATCACATTATTTCGTTTATTAATGTGCTTATCCAAATCAATTATTACCAAATAAAAGACTATTTGTGCGCAAATCTTTTATATACATGTTCTTAGCAACTCAAAAGTAAATGTTGTAAAATAAAGTACGATAAAAAATACCAAAAAGTCAAATTCAAAATTAAGTTCTAAAATTTAAAATTTGGCTTATAGGAATAAGCATAATCCAAACAATGGGGCCTTCAAATACGAGATCGATTTGTCGTCCAGCTTTATCTCAAGTCGGACAGAAATTGATAACGGACGAAATCAACTTCGATCATCATATATTTCGGTTGGCATGTTCTTTTCGAAAGTAAAACTGATTTTGAATTATTGTAACGGTACCCCTGGTAGTACGTATGAGCATATGCAGAGGGAGTATACTCTTATCTTTAGGTATATAGTTAAGTTTCAAACGTGCTATCCTTATACTTCTGGTATGAATGTGAACACTCTTATGGAGATATATATATATATATATATATATATATATATATATATATATATATATATATATATATATATATATATATATATATATATATATATATATATATATATATATATATATATATATATAGCTAGAAAATTGACTTTTAACTATAACACTAAATGTACTCTTATCTTTAGGTTTATAGTTATACTCTTATTTTAAGATGTGGATTACTGAAGTACCTCATCCTATGTCTACATGCCTCTATCATCCTATGTCTGTACGTACTTAAATAGTCCCTGAAGCTCGTCCTATCTACATTGCTCTCCCATCCCTTCTATTTCAAATGGTTCCCTGGAAGAAAAAACTACACCTTCATCATAAAATATTTAGCTATAAATCTAAACACATAGTTATCCAAATTTAGAGCTAAAAATATTTATATTTTAGGGCGAAGGGAATAGTTTCATACATAAGTATCTCTCATCCTATGTAGGCAGATAAAAAAGGTCAATCTTTCAATAAGCATCCCGTAATCATTAGAAACGATAAACAGTCCGCACAGCAATATTTGAATTCACTAACAAGTTATAAATAACCGACGTACCCAACAGGTAAATGATTAACGGGCCATCCAAATTATCTCAGAAAATTGCATCACTTAATGATGAACGTTGGCATTTAGGCAAACGGAAAAATTCATGGGAACTGTCTCAACAAAGGACAGAGTCCAGCTACATTACATGTGTCAATACCTGCTCAGCTAACAACAGTCATGTAAGAAACACAGCTGAGACAACAGTCACATTAATATTTACAGCTACACCAAAATTTCCAGTTTGGAATTTGATCGAACCAGCGCCGCAGAACATGCAGAACATTGTACAGGTGAGAGCCATCAAGCTCGGCGCTTGCTGAGACGCCAGGAGTTGGGCTCATGGTACCTGTCGTACAGGGGTTCAATCCTCTCCTGCCTCTTCCTCTTGCTCATCTTGGTTGGGTCTGCTGACTTGTAGAATCTCGGGGCTAGCTCAGTAAGCCACTTCGGGTCGATCACGGTAACCTCCCGCATGTACTCCTTCGTCGTCATTACAAGTTCGTGGTAGATGACCCAGTCTGGCTGCCGCTGGAACAATGCGCTGCTCGGGTGTATGTACACCGGCTGGTTCTCTACCAAGGTTCTGTATCCCTCCTGGGGATCCTTCCTGGCAGCGTGGAAAAAGAAGCCGGCAGTGATTGCTTTCCTTATTTTTGTGAAGTTCCTCCCAGCTGAGACAACATCCAATTTATATCTGCAAAAATCACGGAATTTGTTAGTATAACGATGGAACTCATAAGATGCCCTCGTTTAAAAGAAAAACTCATAAGACATAACAGCTCATCTAAAAAGGTGGAATATGCTATTAAAACTAGAATGGTCAAAAGACCTCGATCACAGAGCAGGTAACAAATGAAGCAATTCTCTAATAATTTCTCTTGAGATTTTTATTTCTAAAACAACAACAAAGGGATCGAATAGTATAGTCCATCCACAGAAACTAATATATCAACCCCATTTGATGAATTACACACAATCAAGTAAATACTGTGGGGGCAAACTGTAAACTATGCAAAACCCTGATGAATAATAACATGGTATCAAGTAAATACTGCGGGGCAAACTGTTAATTATGCAACCCAGTTTCAGATCTAACTCCCATATTGTTGAAATAAAGTGTAATACAAATTACCATGCATACTTTGCTTTTTTTATGGTTATGTCTTTAGTATACATCTTGTCACAATGCACTGCATAATTGCATATGCACTAGGTGTTTCAATTTGCAATGAGCCCCAACTAAATAAACTACAAGTCTAAAATAAAATATAAATGCAACAAGTTATCCTCAAATCTAGAACTTGTATACATTATTATAGAAGAACTGACCACCTACATATACTCATATGCAAAGATTACTATTTTTCTATTATTTTACAAATAACAAACACCCAGCTACATAAATTGTAGTAAAAAATATCTAAACTTGGGCCTTGGGTAGGTCAAGTTATCATCACCTCCCTACTCCCTTTTTTGAAGTAATTGCAGCATGTTCTTTTTTTGACTACTATGCTTTTCTTTTAACTAAAAATCAGAAAAGCTCAACTGTGTTAAGACATGAAGAATGCTAACGTAATAAACCAGGCAATTGATGACAATAATATAAAATGTTCTTTTTCAGATAATACGTTGGATTATTGAAACGGATTATTTGCTCTATGCTTCAAAAGAAAATACATTGCCTCAAAAACTTTCTTGTACTGCATTGACCACTTGTTTTAAGCTATTTGCTAAGTTTATTTCCCAAAATATTCGATTTAATCCGCTCAATAATCTAAATCAAATGGGGAGAGCAAGGAACTCAGAGTAATCTGAAGGCAAACCAAGCTTGGAAGAAATTGACCTATGTACATGGCAAACTAACAAGAATACAAGTCAAAGAATATATATCTTCACAGAGGATTTTAGTTCAAACCACTGAAAATTAAATAGTTACCTGTCCATGATAGTGAGAAGCTGCTTCCTCACATCTTGAGCTCTCCTTAAGGATCTTGATTGAACAAAGTTCTCAAAACACCAGGGCCCTGAAAAGTTTTTTGCCTTCCACGCCTCATATACAGCAAGCAGAGTTAGATGATCCCCCTCTGGCTGGAAAAACTTGGCCCTCTTTTGATCAGCCTGAGCCTGTTTTTCTCTTGGCCTATAGAAAATGTTCCCAGTTTGTATCATAGCTATAATAGTTAGTATCTCATCACTGCATCCAAGGTCAACGCTGGCTAGAAGCATCTTCGAAAGTGGTGGATCCAGTGGAAATTCAGCCATTTTCCTCCCCAGTTTGGTAAGGAGCCCTTCTTCATCAAGAGCACCTAGGCTGTACAATTGCTCCATTGCAGATATAAGTGCTTGAGGTGCAGGAGGGTCCATGAAATCAAAGGATAATAGGTCATTGATTCCCATCGCCTTCATGTTGAGAACTGTAGACCCCAAGTTAATCCTTTGAATTTCTGGGATTGTTGTGGGAGACATTTCATTGCGGTATGCACTTTCAGTGTATAGACGATAGCATTTGCCAGGGCCAGTACGCCCAGCACGCCCTGCCCTCTGCTTCGCTGATGCTTGAGAGATTGGAGTGATGACCAATGAATCGAGTCCTTGTTTTGAATTATAAACATTAATTTTGGCAAAACCAGGATCGACGACATAATATATGCCGTCAATGGTTAGAGAAGCTTCAGCGATATTGGTGGCCACAACAACCTTCCTCTTCCCTGGAGGAGCTGGGTCAAAGATCTTCGACTGCATTTCACTCGGAAGAGCACTATAAACAGGCAATATTATGAGCTCAGGAACATCCTTCCCTAGCCCTTTCATCCTCTCATAAAGACATTGACAAGCATGATCAATCTCCTCTTGACCAGTCAAAAAAAGGAGGATATCACCTTCTGGCTCAGTCAAGTGTATTTGAAGCACGGTGATCAATGCTGCATCCAAATAGTCACTTTCTGGTTGTTTGGTGTAGAGTATCTCTACCGGGAACGTCCTTCCAGGAATTGTGAAGATGTTGCAATTGAAAAAATACCCTGAGAACTTCTCTGCGTCCAGGGTAGCAGAAGTAACAATAAGCCTCATGTCAGATCTGCGCTTAATAAGCTGTTTCAGCAAGCCAAAGAGAACATCTGTGTGTATGGTCCTTTCATGCGCTTCATCAAGCATAATTACAGAATACTGGGAAAGGTTCTCATCGACAAGAATCTCACGCAAAAGCATGCCATCAGTCATGTATTTGATTACCGTGTCAGGCCCAGTGCAATCCTCAAAGCGGATGGCATAACCAACTTCCTCTCCAAGTCGACAACCAAATTCTTCTGCTACTCTCTTAGCAACAGACATTGCAGCCACACGACGAGGTTGAGTGCAACCAATCTTACCTCTGGTCGTGTAGCCTGCTTCGGCCAAATATTGTGTCACCTGTGTTGTTTTACCAGAACCAGTCTCTCCAATAACAACCAAGACTTGGTTATCATGCACAGCTTGTATCAGCTCTTTCTTCAACTTGTATATTGGAAGACTTTGCCTCTGGTCTTGTATTGAAAGCTTAGACCTTTGCCCAAATGTCAGAGCCTTTCCATAGGCTTCTTTCTTCCATTCAGGCATGTCATAAGCTGAAAGTCCAACACCCCTCAGCTCCTGCGCAAGGTGCCGTTCCCCAGTATCAGGCATAGGGTCCTCCCATGGCCGATTCAGATCCTTGGGGATTGAATCCAACATTGCTCTCTGTTCCTGTTCCCGAACCTCACGCCGCTCCTTTATGAGAGCAGTTTGGAGAGCAGCTGCTCGGCTCAATGAGCCCTCTGGATTCTTGAAAATCTTAACAGGTGACATGTCAATCGAAAATCTACTCTGTCCCTGCAAGAAAGCAGGTTCATCTTCATTAAGCTCAATCTCCTGCTCCTCTTCTGCCCCTTCCTCCTGGTACAACATACCATCCCCATCCTCATCAAACATTGGGTAATCCCTCACATCCAGAACACCTGAAGCAATCAGCTGCTTCGCCTCCCACCTCTCTGGAGAGCTCATCCGCTTAAGTGGCCGACGTGAAGGAGGTGCAACCTCATCCTCCTCTGCAATCATAATCCCAGAGAGACCCAGCCTCTTGCCAGAGCCCACACCAACACCACTAGCACTACCACCAGATGGGTTCGCCCTTGGTGCATCATCCCCACCACGTTGTATTGGCAGGAGATCTCTCCCTGTATCCTGATCTACGTCCCTCATTGATAAACTCAATTTCTGGCCCTTCACGGAAACCACCTTAACATACACCTCCTGATCACGCTTCACCATCTCTTTCGCATTGGCCACTCGCCTGGTTGCCATTTGTGAGATGTGAACAAGACCCTCACGTCCTCCACGAACATCCTCAAGCCTGACAAAGCAACCGGTGTCCATTACCCGTGTCACCCTACCCCGGTACACCTGGTACAACTCTGGCTCGCCACTGGAATTCACAAGAGCGCCTTCTTTCCTTCCACCAAACTGTTCTGGTTCTTCCTCATCATCATACCTCCTGCCTCGCCTATGGTCCCTGTCCATATCTCTGTCAATGTCTCTACCCCTATCCTTATCTCGGTCCCTCCGCCGTTCACCTTCACGATCCCTGTCGTGATCTCTGTCTTGGTCTCTATCACGGCCATAGTCACGGCCACGTTGTCGATCCCCATCACAGGCTCGATCTCGGTCTCTGTCACGGCCATGGTCACGATCCCGGCCATGGCTGCGGTCATGGTCACGGCCGCCGCGTTCATAGTCGCGGTCACGCCCACCGTCGTCGCGGCCGCGGTCATCTCGACCCCGGTCCCGTCCTCGCTCATCACGGCGGCGGCCGCGGTCGTCCCTGGCGGGGGCGGGGGCTGCCGTCGCGGCGGCCTCTTCGGCGTCCCGCTCGAGCTCGAGGCGGAGGTTGCGGGCGCGGTCGGGGTCGTCGGGGCGGGAGAGGCCGGGGAACTTGGAGCCCCCCGCGGCGGGCTGCGACGCGGAGCTAGGGTTGCGGGAGTCGGAGGGCGGCGGGAGGATGGCGTGGATGATGGTGAGGAGGGTGCGGACGAAGTAGTCCGGGAGGTCGGCGCCGTTGGCCTTGAGCTTGGTGTCGAAGTCGGCGACGGAGGCGGAGTCGCGGCCGAGCTCGGTGATGAACTCGGCGAGCACCTTGTCGCCGACGCCAATGTGGGTCTCCAGCTCCGAGCACACCTTGGAGACCAGCGAGAGGTACTCCAGCTTCCGGAGCCCGTCGTCGCTGGGCCCCGCCGCCGCCGCCGTCGGCGCCATGGGAGATGGTGGTGGTCGTGGTGGTGGTGAAGCTAGGGTTTGGTGCTTTCCAGATTCGAATGCGCCTCTCGCCGAATTGATGCGGCGGCGAAGCGGATGGTGTTCGGGTCGGATCTGTCTGACAAGCTCTGTTTTTCTTTCCGCCCGGAAAGGATTCGCAACCGTTGTTCGGAATGCCGGGATGGATCTAGACCCCACGGGAATACGGGTGGTGGAGGCCCGCGGCCCGGAAAGCGGCCCAAGAAGGCCTTCGAGGAGTTAAAAGGCCGCGTGGTCCATTCGGCAATGGGGTTTTCTCCATTTCGGCGGGAAAACCCTAGCCGGCAGTGGCAATTCGGTGATTACGCATTTTGGGGGAGGGGAAGCGGCGGCGTGGGGCGACTGCTCCGCCTCCGCCCTGAGAAGTCTCCCGGAGGCTCGATTCCCCGGCGGAGGCGTCGGGACGTCGGTGGGTTGCGGAGGCTGGAGCTGGAGGGGCAGCAGCGAGTGCCGGTGCGCCGGCGGAGTGGGGCGAGGGATTTTGGTACTGAGTCCTCTACTTGTACTCCCATTCAGCTCTCGTGAATTGTAGTTTTCAGATTGTAAGCATTCGGGGACCTGTTTGTTGTAGCATTGTAGCAACTAGGAATTATGGATTAGCATTTGAACTTGTTATGAGAGAGATTATGGTATTATTGTGGCTTAATCTTAGGTGGAATTTTTTTATTTATTAATTGTTGATAATGTAACATGTTTCTCAGGGTTTAACTTTTAAGAAATGAGGAGGTATTATACTCCTGTTCAAATCTCGTTAGTTGTCACTTCTGGATTGTAAGCATTGGAGGACCTGTGAGTTGTGGCAATTCTGAATTAACATTTGAGCATGTTATGTGCGAAATTATGATATTGTTGTGGGGGTAAATCTTAGGTGGATCTGTGTTACTGTGTTTGATATATTAATTTTTGATAATGTATATGTTTCTCAGGTTAGTTTTAACCTTTAAGTAATGAGGAGGTATTATCAGCCTGTGCCAAAGAGGACTCTTGAATGTGGTGCGGGCACACCTACAGGGCTGAAGAAAAGGGCTAATGTTACCAAGAAGTTTAATCCAGATGCCACAACTTCTGATTTGAATCGACACAGATCAATTGATGGGTATCATGGGGAAACCAAAGACAAGGTTGGTGGAGGTACCAGTGATCACAGTAAGGGAAGGAAAGGTCTTGAGGATTTTGGCTATCAAAGCAAGTCTCATGAGCTCTCTTCTAACCATCCAGACATTGGAAGTGCATATAGAATTTGTTTCATTGCTTCTTTAGATTGTGCAAGATTTCTCCTAATGCAAGGCATGGCCTTCAGTGGTCCTGGTCAATCACCAACCTCCATAAACAAGGGCAATCTTCTAGAGTTAATAGATTTGTACAAGAAGAGGGATAAAGAGGTTGAAAGGGCTTTTGATATGAACGTCGTTGGAAATATTGACATAACTTCTCCATTGATTCAAAAGGGTCTTGCAAAAGCTTGTGCACAAGAGGTCACAGAAGTGATAATTGGAGAGATTGGAGATGGTAATTTCACCATACTTATTGATGATTCTCACGATATGGCAGAGAAATATCAAATGGCAGTTTTTGTAAGGTAAGTTGTTTATATGTTCTCTACTTGAAAGCAACTACCATTTCATTGTTGAGCCACCTTAACATATTCTAATTTGTGGTTTGCAGGTTTGTGAATAAGAAAGGGAAGGTTATAGAAAGATTTCTTGGTCTTGAATATCTCACAGAGGATACACCTGCTGCATTCAAGGAAACATTGGTTGGTCTGCTTGCTCAGCATGGCTTATCTATTTCTAAACTACGAGGACAGGGGTATGATGGAGCTTCAAACATGAGATGTGAATTTAACGACATGCAGCTACTGATACATAATGAAAATCCGTATGCTTTCTATGTCCACTGCTTTGCCCACCAGTTGGAATCTGTGCTTATTACTGTCTCAAGGTGCTCTTCGTCACTAATTCATGATTTCTTCGTCAGTATCTCTTTGATCATCACCACTACGATTGAATCCTGTCAGATGATGGATAAATCAACTGAAAAGCATCACCAAACCACTTTGAATAAGTTGGAGAGTGGTGAGATACTCTCTGAAGGAAGCAATCATAAAGAAAAGAACCTGGCTAGCTTGGGAGGTACAAGATGGGGATCATATTATACAACCTTGGGCCGTATTAACATGATGTGGGACTCAGTGTTGGATGTACTAATGATTGTGCATCAACATGGGCGTCAACCGTCTCGCGCAGGAGGTTTGATACAAACAATGGAGAGCTTTGAATTTGTATTCATTTTGAAGATGATGTTAAAGTTGTTTACCATTACAAATGAGTTATCACTTGTGTTGCAAAGGAAGGATGAAGGCATTATTCAGGCTGTGGGACAACTTACAGATGTGAAAGAATGTTTGCAAACCTTGAGGAATAATGGCTGGGAATCATTGTTTGAGGATGTCAAGAGCTTTTGTGCCACAAATTGGATTCCGGTGCCAAATATGGATGAGCATATACGAGCTACAGGTCATTCAAGGCGTGATGGGGTAACTCTTACTTGATATTATCATTATCGTGATGATATTTTCTTTGCTGCTATCGACTCCATTATGACAGAGATAACTCATCGTTTTAATGATGTTTCTATGGAGTTACTAGTTCATTTTTCTTATCTTGATCCAAGGAACAACTTCTCTAAGTTTGATGTGGAAAAGCTTGCTTGGCTTGCTGGGATTTATGCTGAAGATTTCTCCATAGATGATCGTGTAGCTATAAAACATGAACTCCAAAACTACATTCTTTTTATGAGAAGAAGTAATGAATTTACTGCCTGTTATGACATTGCAAGTCTAGCTGCTAAGATGGTTGAAACTGAAACACATTTCAAATTTGCATTGGTATATCGCCTCATCAAGTTGGCACTGCTCTTACCAGTTACAAAAGCATCAGTTGAAAAAATATTTTCAGAAGTGAATGCTATCCATACCGATTTTTGTGAGCTTATACCTGATGAAATCCTCAATGACTTTATGGTGTGTTATATTGAGAGAGAGATATTTAAAGAACTTGATAATGGACCAATTTTGGAACGTTTTCAAACCATGAAAATCTCAGAGAATGCAATTGTGCTGTAATCATAATCAGCACCTCACTGGTACGTTGCTTGCCTTTTTGCTCCAAGACATTTTTTTATGATTCGTTACTGTAATTGATTCTCCCATATTAATATTTGGGAGTACATTGGACTTTTAGTGCCTGCTACTGCATAAGTTTCATTTGTGGTTTTCTTTTATCCCATATATTTCATCCACGATTTGTGCATATTGATTCCTTTTAGTCTAAGTCTAGTGTGGTTGTTACTTATTAATTAACATACTTGTGTTTTAGTCATTGCACAATGACGTTGGGTTAGTCGTGGAAACTGAACCGCACACATAAATTAAACAGAAAAAAATAGAGTACCCCGGTTTGGTTTTCAGTTATTTTGTATGTACCCCTAGAGGACAGTCTTGTGAGTGGGAGCATTTCAAACACTGGATGTGGCTGTGTAGGATAATGTTTGGCGCTGTCAGAAGAGAATGTGATTATCTTTGTTCACATGTATTATTTGTATTTGGGATGTGCAATAAATCTTCTGATGAAAATAATGGGTCCAATGCAACATTTACTCTGACTATTTACAGATTTGGTGAATCTTAGACTGTATTATCATCCTGATTCAAGTTGTTCAGACTATGTTTCTTGTTTCTCTGAAAGACTTCCTCAAACAGAGCAGCATCAGAAATTCAAAAAAATGTACTAAAGGTGTTTATATTTTGGTTCTTTGGGACTATAATGAACGCCAATGAACGATTTAGCAGGTTTATCTCTTAGGTGGTTTGAATTACTCTTTTTTGTTAGCATTTTTTACTAGGTAAGCTGCCGGTAGTGGTATTGTTGTTTCAAGTATTGGTATTGCTCTTTCTTTGAACAGCAACGGCTGTATTTTAGAGTGTTTTACTGTATGATGAAAAATAGGGAGAGCTTGTGAGTTTCAAATGAGCTTTTCTCTGGCTCCATTATACTGATCCACGGTGGTTGCAGTTATACCATGTGAACCACATTCTTTTCAATACTATTATGCTTGCTTGCAGAGCTTTCCATGAGGATGATATTGCAGCTATGCCTTCTTATCAGCATTGGCTACTCACTGCCTAACTTTTGTAATATTGCCATCTCACAGGGCATTGGTAGGAATGTGTTAATATTGCGACTAGGTCTATTTTCCAAAATGACAATGGAGAAGTGGGCACTGAAAAGAACAGTTGATCATGCTCTGCATGTTATTTTTATGCCTCCATTTCTTTTCTTCCCCTTCCGTTGCTGTTATTTTCTTGTTTGCTTTACATGTATCTGTTTTGCACTTTCTGCACCATGGACATTTTCATGCGTACCTGATGCAACATCACTATTTTCTGTGTGCCATCTCAAATTCATCTGAATGTTGTCTCCTCCAGCAGTGTCCAGTTTAATCGAAGTATGTCCACATGTGACAGGAACTGGCATTTGCACGCGCATCTGCATACGAAGGTGAAAGCGAGTGAACATAATAGTTCATCTTCAATGCTGAGCAAGGATCATTTTGCAGAGCAGAACTGCCTGTTGGTTGCGAAAAGAAAAAGGGAAATGACTGCTTGGAAGAATCTCCGTTATTTTCTTTCTATGAGGCACTAAAGTGTTTATCTGATGTGAACTATTATTTTTAATAAATGGGAAATTTCATTTTCTCATTAGGAAATGTTTAAAGTGTTTAGATGCCGATCTTAGCAAAATATAATCAGGTTATGTTTCATACATGCCATTGTTGGATTCATGCGTTCTGAATGTGCAGTCCGAAGTTCTGAATGTTCAAGTTAAAAGTCACTCCATCTATCCAATTATTTAAGGCATACATGTATTTGAAAAATTCAATCCTTAAGATTAACCAATAATTTGTCAAATTATATGCATGTTTACTGTCAAAAAAATGTGTATCGATATATTTATGTTTCAAAGTTCTTCCAAAACAATAGATTTTGTAGCCATTGACAATTATATGTTGCAAGAAAAATTAATGGCCAAAGTCTAATTTTGTTGACTATGATAGATCAAAATAAACCTGATAGAATTGGACGGAGGAAGTATGATCTCCACTGGTCGATGCCAGCCTGTGGACTAGATCAAATTCATTCTCTCAGCTGAAGGTCTTTGAATGTACTAAAGCAGCGTTGAAGAATATATGTTTTTGTATATCTTTTCTTCTTGTTACGTGCTCTGTGAATTTATGGACAACTTATTGGCATTAAAGACTTGAGATGTTCATATTTTATATTCTGACAAGTCAGATGTTCTGATCATATCACCCTGGAGTGTTCTTCAATCAAAATATGTTGTCATTTTTAACTCTTGAAGTTCCTGTACATCATCTGCACTGTTCTAACTGCTACCTCAAGCCATGACAGTAATTTGTTTGTTTCTTTTTGATGTAGAAGTTTTTTGGCATCAAATGATAGAAATGAATCAACAGAATACTCAAGCTGAGCCTGCTCCCATCTTTTTTATAGGTGATCACTTGTCACCTATACTGGTGTTTCTCCAGATGCTCACAAGAGGAAAACCATTTTTTTGTAAAAAAAAAACAAAGAGGAGGGGAAAATGATTGCACATAGTCTGCATTATTATCTTTGCATATGAAAATATGCATGTCTTCAACTGAAACTAAAAGGCCATGATGGAAGATGATACAGAAGTTACAGAATACTTTGTTCACTGTATCTTTTTTTATAGGTGATCACTTGTCACCTATACTGGTGTTTCTCCAGATGCTCACAAGAGGGAAACCATTTTTTCTAAAATAAAATAAAATAAGAGGAGGGGAAAATGATTGCACATAGTCTGCATTATTATCTTTGCATATGAAAATGTGCATATCTTCAACTGAAACTAAAAGGCCATGATGGAAGATAATACAGAAGTTACAGAATACTTTGCTCACTGTATTTTTTTTCTTTTTTACATTTGAATAGTTTGTATGAAATGTTACAGGCCACCTGGACTATGGCTCAGGGACTTTCACCATGCTGAACTTTTTGAGGGCTAAAGCAAGCTGGGACAGACCTGGACCATACATAGCCCAGGTTGATTCCTCCCCAGCTCCCGAGTGAGTAATCAATTTATCATTATCCATTTATCCTTTTAGAACATTTACTGTCCATTTTCTCTTGTAAACCCTATACATCGTATTGTTTGTTGCTTTTGTGGTCACACACAGGGAGTTGACTCTGAGCATAAATTTTTGGACACTTCTTGCTCTGTAGCTCCCATGATTCGGCACAACACGGTATATACGCATTTTCGAATTTTGTGATGTGGATGTGTTTATATGCTTGGCCCAATCAGCTGGACAAGTCTGCCTGGGTAGGTCATTTGAACCTGAAATGATTAAGCTTTACGACCTGCTTGTAATAGCGGTTTCCAATATTGTTGTGGAGTGGCCATTAGTCCTTATGAGTTGCTATTGTGTTGCTGTTAATGCTGATTGTGACAAAAAGTGCTCTCTCTTCGGCCTAACAAACCAGATTAAGGCAAGTATCATCTTTTGCATCGGATCCTACTCAGCAAAGGATTGCTTACTCATTAGTTTGTTTGGTCAATATGAAAAGTATCAAATTCTATGGCCACATATTTTTTTTTATATGGGAAAAAAATTAAAGAAGCATTAGGCTTTAATTTTTGCTGTTATTTTTACTTTTTTCCTTACTATGACATGCATTTCTTCTGAGTTCAGTCTGTTATTTATCCAACACTAGCATGAGCTGACTATTGCTAGTGGGAAGCTCATTTGTTTCTAGGGTTCCTTGATGTAATTTCCCGTTTCTTTGGTCAGAAAAATGTCAGGTTGGAGCATTCATTTATTTTAACACATGGCAGGGATTGTGATCCTTCTTCTAAGATACGGCTGCATGCCATTTTAATCCTGAATTATCCATTAATTTTTTTCTAGATTGAATCAGATGCTGATAGAGTACTTAAATTGAGAATATATCACGTGCACACAAGACTTCTCATGTAACACCGTGCATACCACTAACAATTTCACTAAAAAAATTTAGAAAAAATTGTACAAGTATTTCCAATATTACTGCATAAAGTCTTAACCTCAGATTCATTATATTTTAACCGTAACCAAAAAAAGATAAAAATTATGACAGTTTTAAGAGTATAAATCTATCAGAATCTTGTCTTTTTTGTTGCTCTGTATATATAATGATTTTGAAGATTAGACTGTAATACTAGTAAAAGTACATGTACAGTTTTTTTAAAAAAAATTGGTGAAATTTTTAGTTGGTGTGCGTGTATTTATACGAGAAGACTTGTGTGCATATGATATGTTATCATTTAAATTATCTCCTATGAACTACCGACAAAACAAGAATACCATCTGGGATTTCTCCTGTCATGCATTCTGGATTACCAATTTGTTGCTGTTACTCTAACCAAGGTGAGCAAGTATGGCTGTGTTTAGATCCAAAGTTTGGATCCAAACTTCAGTTCTTTTCCATCACATCAACATGTCATGCACACACAATTTTTCAGTCACATCATCTCTAATTTCAACCAAAATCCAAACTTTACGTTGAACTAAACATAGCCTATAAATGAAAAGAAAAATGCTGCAATGCACTTCTTTCTTATTTTTAAGATTTGTTCTATGCACTTCTGTGTTGAGACAATAATCCAAGTATTGGACAGAATAAAAAATATTATTTTTCTTGAGAGTTGACTTGAGTCATTATGGCCCTCACCAAACTCCAAAAAGGACAACTCTTTGTTCTCACCAACCAGTACAAGCATATCTTCATACATGTGTATACTCCATCCTCAGAGCTTCCTCTCCTACAGTTATATTGATTCCATATCACCATCATCTCTGCACTTTCTGCACCTTGGAAAATCAGCTTCTACTAGCTATAGCCAACCTTACTCCTTTGATCCTTTCTAGTATATCTTGAGAAGGCAACCCTACTTCTGACTTTGCACAATTCTGCCTTGATCCCCTGCATGTTCAGTGCAACTGACCCTCTGGCTTCATCAGAATATGGATATCCATATCCAAAAACTCTACAAGATTTTCAAGGGAAAGGAGAGATATTTGCATGTGTCCAAAACACCCAAACTAAAGATCTCTCATGTACACTAGCTTAGCTTAGGTGCTATGTCTTTCTCAATGATCCTTGATAGAAATCTCATCCTTCTCTCTGAAGAAAGAGAGGTGGTCAAATGGTCAATGTCATACAAATCCCAACACGTCCAAGCAACCAAGTTGTACACACAAACCCAAATGATGCACATACATCTAGTACTGATCACTGATGTGCAATTGTGCATCACCATTTTTTGTTTTCTTCTTGCAGAGAGTACACCACCAATTGTCAAATTGATAAGCTGCTACTACTGCACATAATTTGTCACGTTTAGTTCGGTCAGATCAGATCACAACCGTGTGGGCCTGCAATTAAGTTTCAGAAGAAAACGCAGATATGTATGGCGACTGGCTTTATTCAGGCCGTGATGTCTCAGCGATTTGTCCGTCCTGCTACTTCGTCCTCGTCTTCGTCTTCCTCCTTGGGTGCTTGACATGATTGATGATTCGCTGCACTCCAATTAAAAGGAAATAAAAAGAAAGCTATGGCTGAGTTGAGATTCTGCCATTGCCGTGCCGCGGCATGATCACGTCGGCTTCGGCCAACAGGGTGGTGTGGTGCTCCGAGTGGCCATGGACATGGACGTCTCTGAAAAACGCAAAAGAAATGCAGGTTTTAATTACTAGGAGACATGCATGTGAATTACTAGTAATTAATAGTAGGGTCGTCGTGCATCCGACATACCTAACAGTTTCTGTTTATAATCTTTTTCAGGAACAAGTTTCATTGGACAAAGTACAGGGCTCCATGGCAATGGACAAATTAATGGTTTTTTAAATTTTCCCAACCGTAGGCAGTGCGGTACTTGTCAACTCTGAGAGATTGTAAAAGGTTTGCAAATTTAAATTAAGACCACAAAACTACCATCACTGCTATGGCTGTCAGGTGCAATTGCAACATATTTACATTGCAGTGAAAGAATTCAGAGAAAACTGAAGCATTCAATTCTGAAATATCCTAGAGGGAGGCAAACCTAGCTCATGCGACTTGAGGAACAAATCTTCTCTTGGATTCTGTTCAAGTTAGCAAAATGCCAAGATAAATACGCAATATGCTCTCCACTGTATCTCTGTGCGGCTAACACTGTGTCAAATCTTGGATAAGCTAGCGTTTGACCGTGCAAAGCGTAATGAGACGTCTTGATCCATCTTTTCGGCGTCGTTCTACCTCAATGGCATCTGTTGGATTTGCGTCCGTGTGTATTTGCATATTGGTTGTTTCTGGACCTAAGCTATCTTGTTTACGCGAAAAAAAAAAAGGTGATAGTTACATTACCTGTTGATATGGTGATATATCTTTGACTTTGCATTGGACTGATGATGAATTCTTTCGCCAGAAAATATCTCTTACCAAAACAAGTCATGATGTAATCTTTTTTTCAAGAGAATCTTCAATCAGTTTTACTAATAGGTGTTTAGTATATTCGGTTCTCTCATTTTGACCAGATGAGTTCGTAGAATTCAGAAGTGAACTTTAACTTAATCGGTAACTAAAAACCACGGAAAAATAAGTTCTTTATGGTTAATCGGCAATTAGGCAGGCACTAACAAAGAGTCACATTCTTCATACCTCGTTTTCCTGGGAGCTCGAATCTGCTCCATAATTGATGTGAAGGATTGGATGGGTCACTGTTTCCTCATCACTAGGAAAACCACTCTGGAAAGTGAGCCTTTAGCACAGCTTTGGCTTGGCTGATAGTAGCAGAACAAGATGGACTCTTGCACTGTCTCTGCATGGAATGTGGTAAAAAGTGTGATACAGCAAACTCGTGCTAAGTCCCCCACAGCAACTTGGAATAACTGTTCAGATCTTTGACTCAAGTGAGGTCACCTCATTTCAGCTCAGTTTCTCCAAAGCAGGAAAAGATGTGTCAAATTTTAATTAGGACTCCTTGCAAGCTGTTCTAGAAGGGAACTGATCAGACCCTCATTTATGGAGTTTCTGCACAGCTGCAAAAATTATATTCATCTTTAGAGTAAATCAGTAAAGTACCTTAGTCTATCTTAAAAATAAAGGTACCTTACTCATGTAAAAACATCAAACAAAAAAATAACTCTAAATAGGGGACACAATTGTCTTTTATGTATAGAATCGATAACTTCTTTTTAGTAGTAGTTTTTCAGTGTCATGTACTCAGAGCCCACTATCTTGCAAAGTGGGATCATTTTTCAGTTGATGGTTCTTAATTAATTTTACATGTACTTAATTTCTGGTTGGCACTATCTCTCACAGTTTATATATTAACTGTACTGTTTCATTGCCATAATCTCACTTCATGCTGCCAAGGTTTTTTTTATGTGTCATCCCTGTCAACTCTGAACAAGTGATCATGATGTCATATTTGAAATTATATGTTTAGCTTTTGGAAACTCTGCACACTGAGAAAAAAGAAGATGCTTCATGTGGCATGTGGGTGTGTCTTTCTTCAGAGAAAGCTAAGCTATTGTGGCCCTATGATGGTTTGCAATCAGCTTGTCATGCTTTGTTTGTGCCTCTGTGGGTACCATGAAGGATCCTGTACTGTCATGTCAAGTCAACACTAATGGAAGCTTTTCCACTCCACTAATTTGGCTGCATGCATTATCAAGCTTTGTGGAGGGGACTAAAAGTGAAGGGTTAGGGTTATGGGCTTCAAAATAGGGCAGTCCCATTTCTCATTCTAGGTGTAAACCATAGCATAAAAGTTCTAAAAATAATGATAATAATCTCAGAAAAAGCTAAAAGGATCATAACCATACAAAGTTTCATGATAAAAATCATTAAATATAAAAGATTATAATCAGCAAAGAAAAAGACAAAAAAGGAATAGTGTTTTATTTGCCATTTGTTAATTTCATATCTCACAAATAAAGTTGAATTTGATCTGAAAATTTATACGGTTGTTTAATATCAGCTTCCCTATATCTATGATTTTTAAGAATTTGTATATAATAGTTTTTATGTTTTTCCATCTATGTAAAAAATCTTATACGGAAAACAAGGTATAAGTGTTATCTCACCTACTCCGAGGGGGAAAAACAAGCTTCTTCCCTGTATCTGTGATTTTTAAGAATTTGTATATAATACCTATTATGTTTTCCATCTAAATGAAAAATCTTATACAGAAAACAAGGTGTAAGTGTTATCTCACCTAATCTGAGGGGGAAAAAAGTGTGTAGGCTTAAGACTGAAAATAACAACTGTAAATCATGATATACGAATATTAATTTAATTAAATTACTTATTATAGGTGGAATTCAGAACTTACTACAAATTACTCCAAACTGCCAATTCATTTTGGATTTTTAATGGAAGTCTGAATGGATTTCTTAAACATATTTATGATCAAGCACTTAGATACGTAGAAAGATAGTCCAATTTTTACTTAATTTTTCTCATCACTGTTTTACTCAAAATTTGTTTAAATCCAATCCTTTTCCTAAAGGACAAGTAAGTCATTATTTGTAGAAAATGCAAATCTTTTTGTTTTTTTAGATCTGTCCATTCCCATGTATCTGATAAGGTTGCAGATTTTCTTACCGTTCATTGATTCCACGTATATGAAGCTCCAAATAATTGCATGTTCTAAAGTATTTCCAAACTCATTTTTTATTAATTAATTTCATTTTTTTGGTAAGATATTTTTTTCCGAATAATTGTCATATTGGCCTTCTTTTAATCTTGTATATAAAAATGTTATTCTTTTTTTAGGGGGCAGAGGTGAGCCGTATAATTAACAGACGTAGACGTGTGGGCGTGTGGCCCATATACAGTGGCTCGCACTTGAGGAAGGCCCAGCCTTTTGTGAACATGGTGGCCTGCTTGGTTGCCCACCAACCGGAGGGCCCACAAATCGGCCTGCTAATGTGTGTGCTTACACGAGGCCTTGTCAAACTTACACTCACTGCAGGTGGGGTACCACCATCAAAAGCTATAATTATTACATTATTATGTCTTAAAATCATATACAATAGAAAATAAAATGAGTGATGCATTGGGGCTGCACTAAGTATATACTGTAGATAGGTTGTTTCAATGGTACTCTCTCCATCTCATAATAAGTTCATTTTAAGCATCTCTCATTTGTCCCAAAATAAATTAATTTTGTGTAATCATTGCATAAGATTTTATGAAAAGAAGAATATAAATGTGTTGAAAGTACATAAAGAGGCTAATATTTTGCATTGGGATTTGATTATTATGAAGTGTTGGTATTATAATATTTTAAGTTTTATATTGGTACTTGAAGAAATGCTCATGCGTTGCAATAGGGGAAAGCTATTTTAATCGTATTATTGTTATTTTTTTTCTAAAAAGTTGTATGGAATTTTTATTTGATAATATTGATATCTAATTCAGAATTCTTATTGGTATGATGGTCACATCTTGTACATTGCTTTCCTGTGGCCTGGTGATAATTCTGAAGCAATTAGGAGTCCGACTCTCGTCCTAAGTTAGCATGTGAGTTTCTAAAAGCGCTTCTTATAAGACTTTTTATGTATTTCCAAAAGCGAATGAATTTAAAAACCGACTTAAATACGAACGATGTAGTAAGTACTCATGGAAACATCTTTTCAGTAGGATGGGTGAAAACGAACTTATCTGGGGATGAGTAGGTAGGTTTAGTTGCTGCTACTTTTTTCTTAAGTGGACTTAATGTGCCCTGATAGCTGATCAGGGGGTCTCTTGTCGTATCTGGCACTCTTGATGGACCATATTTATGTACCTAGAACTCATTATATTTGCAGATAATGTAGGAATATTAAATAAAGGTGTTGATCGGTAGTGATAGCTGTGGCAGCTTAGAGCCATTTTCAATGGTGCGGTAACAAGCAGAAGCAAACAGCCTCAAAAACTTTCCCTATTGGGTTCTTCATAGGGTATGGTTAGGCTTGTGTTTTTAGAGGGCGATGACAATTGGATAGTGTAATTATTTTATGGTTTACAAACCATATGATTAACTGCTAGAGTACACATCTGATATATTTGTAGGGTGTGTTCCCTACTGGAGGTTCCCAACCGGGAAGTATGCACGCGGAAAACGGAACGATCCATTAGCGCATGATTAATTAAGTATTAGCTAATTTTTTTTCAAAAAGGATCAATATGATTTTTAAGCAACTTTCATATAGAAATTTTTTTAAAAAAAACGTACTGTTTAGTTTAGTAGTTTGAAAAACGTGCGCGTGAAAAACGAGACGGGAAAGTTGGAAACCGGCAGTACCGAACACACCCGTGGTCTCTATACTAAACTAAATTATTGATCAAAATCCAAAAGATCATTTTAATACTTATTGATTACATGCATACGTATAGTTTTATTATTATTATTATTTTATTATATGGTATATGAGTATTTTTGGTCCTGCTCCCAAAAGAAATACAGTACGGAGTATGTTTTAAACCTTTGGAAAGGGGAGTAGTACGGAGCCATTGCAGGTCAAGGGGGCTGTAATTAGCTATCATAATTGACCTAAATTTTGTTTTTTTAATCTTTTTTAGATTGACTACAAAATCTACAGAGAGCGCGTGCGCTCACTACTCGATCGACCAGAACGTAAATAAAGCGACAGGTATGAAATGTGCCGCATAGTAGCAGGTGATTAAATATTAATTTGTAACACAAATATTATTTGGGAAAAAGTGATAATCTAGTGGATAAGCAGGTGACATTTCACAGACAGAGAGATTAGTAGTATGTGCATGTATGACATGAGTTGGGTGACAAACGCATGCTTTGCCTCCCAACAATTAGTTAAGAGTGTAATTAAGTGCATGTCACGCATGTGTGACCAAAAAGAGGGGAAAACACACGTGTACATGGGCCCCAGAAAGATCTCACTGCCAATTAATTAGTTAATTTATTTAACATCTTGGTGTAAAAGCTAAACCACATCTAGCTAATAATACCTTGCTTAATTAGATGAAACAGGATATGGTTAATGAGGCCCGGTCATGATTAGAGGAGGGCCCATGCCTCGTCACGTACGACTCGATCGATCTTTGCATTCCTCCAAATTCTAATTAAATCTCAGTGGGTTCGCACTTATATTACACGAGGGCTCTCAGTGCTTTCTTAATATAAGTAGGAATTCAAATCAACATCAGGTTCTTTAGAGTGGATTTGGAGTTGACAAAAACTATACTAGTTCATAAGGGGGGAAATTATTATTTTGCAAGGGTTGGTTTAGTGTTAGCATCGATCGCTTGTTAATTAGTAGTCAGTAAGATAATTAATATAAGAGCGCACACGTTTTGTGACATCAGCATTTGAATGTGCTGCTTGGCTGAGCTACTCGGTGACACCAAAAAGGTAAAAACAGCCAGATGATTAGGCATTATTAATTATTAGCTATTAAAAAATTAATTTACTTGATTTTTTAAAAAACGTCTATATTTATAAATGTTTTTTAAAAAAAATACCGTTTTATGTATTGGAAAACGTGCTCAATATAGGCAAGAAAGTAGCTAAGGAGAAAAGCACAATTTAACAGTGCTTAGATGTTTATTAATTGAATCACGAGTGAAATATATACCACCTCAATCGGGAATCTACCCATATAGCTATATGGGAAAAATCTCTTGCATTATTGGACGGAGGTAGTAGTAAATAATTAATCTTCTTATTCAATACTCCTTTTACTCTATAATATAAGGCATGATTAAACTTGGCACAGTCTTCAAAATTAATGTTTGACTTAAAATTTCTCATATATTATAAGGTTATTGCAACAAAATTATAATCATCTTAAAGTAAATTTAAATGTCAATCCAATGATATTAATTTTAATAAATAAAATTTAATTTATATTATAATAATTGTTGGTTAAATGTTTTTAAAGTTGAATCTTAAATTGTGCATGCCTTATATTATGAGATAGAGGGAATAATAGCTTAAATCATGGTGTTCTTATGCTTGGGTGTGTGCATGTTTTTAACGTGTATAGGTGCTCCAGTTAGGCCATTAGGATCATGTGAATACAGAGCACCGATCGACTCATAGGAGATTATGTTTCGCATTTCTTTGCCTTAACTTATGCCAAACAAGATGCACTACTATAGAAAATAACATCAGTGCCCGTTTGTAACTAGCATCAATACTGAAAAAGTGAAAATAGACCAGACACAACTTTCAACATTGATGACCCCTTCTTCCCAGTGTCGGGTCACAGATGTGCCTAGAAGCACATTGCCAGAATCTAGATAGACTCATCAGTGCCAGGTATTCTCTAAACCCAGCACAGATACAGGCTCACCTGTACCAGGTATTGTGTAAACCCGATACTGATATGGGTTCATATGTGCCATAAGCACATAGGCAGAATCTAGATAGACTCATCTGTGTCAAGTATTCTCTAAACCCGATACAGATATGGGCTCATCTGTGCTAGGTATTGTGTAGGCCCGACACTGATATGGGTTCATTTGTGTCAGGTGTGGGCTAAACCGGACACTGATAATACGGATCCAAAGTATAGATATGGGCTCATCTGTGCCGAGTATTGTGTAGGTTCGACACTGATATGAGTTCGTCTGTGCCAGGTGCTAAACTGGATACTGATAATCCGGATCCAAATTCAAAATTTAAGCTAAAAAAATAAAAGAAATATTTTTGAATACTCCTACCATCCTTCCTCATGTTGTATGTAATTCTTGTCATTGCAAGGATACAAACACGATACCTCTACCTCACATGCACCTATCATTACCAACTCACCTGCACATCAATCTTGTTAACAAATGAACATGTTTCCTTTTGAAAATTCCTAACCAAGATTTAAATCTTGAATTTGAGTATATAAAATAACTCATATGAAAAAGTCAACTACAGAATCATAGAACTTGTCGAGAGTTACAATTTTCATATAAACTTTGTTGCAATCCAAGTTTATATGAAAAGGTTAAGTTCATATATCTGAAATTAGCACTAATATGGTTGGGGTCATCAGTGCCGGGTCTTCAGAATACCCGGAACTGATGTCTTTTTCGGCCAAGTGTCTAGTCATCTCGCTCCAAATTAATAACGTGTTACTCATTAGTGTCGGTTAGTGGCAAGACCCAACACTGATGTCTCGCCAAATAATCAGTGTCGGATGATATAAGACCCGACGCTGATGTCTCCTCATCAATGCCGGGTGAAGCATGTGTATAGCACAAACTTATTTTTTGGGGCTAAAAACCATCATCAGTGCTAGGTTTTATCAATTTGACATTGATGAGGGGTCATTGATGTGTTGTTTTTTCTGATGAAACCACAGTGGAGGAGACCTCCACGGTATATATATTAAACGAAGGAAAAGTTATTTACAAACTGTCAAAGAAGTCATTGATGTGTTGTTGTGTGATAGTGATGAATAGTTAAGAGTTGGAGAACCATATATTAATAATAATTGAAAAGGTCAAATATCGCGAAGTGAGCGTAGCTCAACTGGTTAGGTTCCTTGTGGTGCAACCAACCTACCCAAGTTCAAATCCTAGATTTAACATGAGTTATTGCATTTAGTGATAGACAACATATCGGTCGACTATAGTGATTTTATCAATTTCAAAATATAACAGCCTAATATTTCTGAGGTCCTTATAGGAGTAGGGCATGAGTGTGTGCATTGAGGTCCTTATAGGAGTAGGGCATGAGTGTGTGCATTCATAGAGGTGATTGTGCGCACATTATTATCTTATACATAAGACAGCTAGCTAAGATTAATTTGGAGGACTCGGGAGCCTCCGCTAAGATTAATTTAGATGATGGACCATGTGTTTAAGAATTAAAAATATCCCTTTTTAAATGATCTATAATATTATTAAAGTGATGCGTATACATAATATATTTTTTCCAAAACAGCTTATACTATTGAACTTAATAGTATTTATACCGTTAAGAGTATATTTTTTAGAGTAAAGTGCACGAATGGTCCTTAAACATGTAATGGTGTGTTATCCAAGTCCCTAGACTCTTAAAATGCATATCCAAGTCTCAAAACTTGTCATAGTGTGTCATCTAGATCCCAAATCACCACAGCCTCTTCAGGATCCTACGTGGCGCTGATGTAGCATGCCACACGGACATGATGTAGCGTCATTTTGACTAACAAATAGGACCATTTTAAGTAAAAAAAACAAATAGGACCCATTTAAAAAAATTTCCTTTCTCTTTTTTTTCTTCTTTTCTTCTCCTTCTTCTGTTTTTTTTTCCTTTCGTCTCCTTTCTTTGTGACCCGAGCAGAAGAAAGGAAAAAATAAGAAGAATGAGGAGAAAGCGAAAAAGAAAAAGAAAAGAAAAAAAAAAGAAAAGGACACATCACATCCATGTGGCATGCCACATCAACGCCACGTCGCCACGTAGGATCCTAGAGAGACTGTGTCGATTTGGAATCTAGATGATACACTTTGACAAGTTCTATAACATAGATTTACATTTTGAGATTTTGAGGATCTAGATGACATGACCTTACAGGTTTAAGGACCGCCTATACACTTTACTTTATTTTTTAAATTATACCCTTTTGGTGTAAATAATAAATACCATTATATCCGAAGAATTTTTTTTCTCAAAACTTCACGGCCACAAAATAAAATTTTAAGAGAGTGGCATATTGCATTGGATCTATATATATGCCTGATGATGTGATTTGTTTAATGTACTCTGTTTACTTTAGACTGTGTTTTCCGGTTTGTTTTATTTAGTTTAGATATTTATTATATTTAAAAATAAAACATGAGAAATTATTTCAAAATCTTGTTTCTTTTTGGTAAAATTGGTCCAAAATATCGAATTACCCCACACGCAATTAATAATATAGACATATATCCGATGTTTTACATTTGAATAAGGAAGTTGTTTAAAAATAATCACATTTTCTTAAAAAGAAATTTCAAATATAACTTTGTAGTACAACTAAGATACAATTATAACGTCTATAATATAATTGCACGGTACCTATAGTATAATTATCATGTAATTACTACATTATAACCTCCATAACCTATGTATGAAGTTACATACAATTTAGTTACAACTGAAAGTCTTCCACTAAAAAAAAAACTTGAAGCACTTTTTCTAATCAACAATCCTTTTGATTAATTAAATGGCATATATTCTCGTATATAGGGAACGTTACTTTTCTCCTATGTCAGATAGCGCAATATCATTTTATAAGTATACCTAAACCTAAATGTGTTTTACAGACTTTTAAAATAAAAATGTTTTCCATGCACACGTCACAAGAATATTTAGCATGTTGATGATGACCTTCCATATATGCTATCTAACACTTGGATAATGATGGATAATATTAGGCAAAAGAGAAAGCTGCTCATAATCAATAATAAAAGATGATATGTATTGGATTGGGTTGTAAGAATATATTCTCTTCTCCACATTTCTTGTTTCTTTCAAATATAACAAATTTAAAGTATTCAATGATTGGCTTTCTTTTAGATATTTTATCACCTTCATCATTTTCTTCAGTTTGTGAATAACATTGTGGTAGTCTAGCATATACAGTAAATGTTAATTTAAGTTACTTAGCATTTTCCATTTCTTTAGTATGTGAAGTTGCTCAGTATAGTATTATGAGATATCGTTGGAGTAGGTAAACTATGATAAAACCATAGGTCTAACAATCTGCAAATATATAACGCAAGAGCATTTAAATTTGAGTAAATTTCATAAAACTACAGATATTCTGGTTAAATGAACACAAAACTACAAATTTAGGATAATGTATCACGGAACTATAGATTTTACAATAAATTTATTGCTAAACTGCATGTTTAAGGCTAAGTATTGCATAATTACATATTTAATAGTAAAATTATAGCAAAACTATATATTTTAGGGTTTAAATTATTAGCACTAATGATATGTTCGAATTATAAATGTCCAAGAATTTGTGATTACAATGACATTAGACCTATAGTTTTGTAAAAAAAACTTTATTAATAAATCTGTAGTTTTGCAATATTTCCCCTTAAATGTATAGTTCTGTGATAAATAATAAATTTAGTGTTAAATCTGTAGTTTTATGATAATCATATTAAATCTGTAGTTTTGTGATAATTTGGACCAAAATACATGCAATTTTGTAAAATTTACTTTTAAAATTTCATATTAATATCTAGCACATTTAGTTAAAATTATAATAATTACTATAAAAGTTGTAAATTTTAGCACTCAATGCACTTTTATTAAAACTTGGAAAGTTTTTTTTTTGTGTGTGTGTGTGTGTGAAAACTGAGCATGTGAATTATATTTGCCCCTACCATCACACTTCTCCAACCAGTTTTATAAGTTAGAGGCGTGGAGTTTTACAAAAAGATAAATTTGACAACTTAAATCTAACTATTGTTTTAGGAAGTTGAGAAAATAATTTAGTTCATATGTTAATTAAATTGATTAAACATTCCTAAAGTCACTTTAAATTATTTTGATGATAAATTTGAGCATAAGATGCATCATAAACATTTTGAGTGTTTTGACTACAAACAAACTAAATCTTGACGGAATTATGTGGGACTAGATAGATGTGCCCAAATTTTTATATTTAGTTACATAATATGAATCATATGATATTGACTCTCTTTTCCATAACACGTGCACACATGTTATATAAAACATAACATCCTTGACCCTCAAAACGTCCTCTCCTTTGAGTCTAGCTCCATTCCCTGTCATCGACTATGCTCCATTGACCTCAAGTAACATCTGCAAATATTGAATAAAAACAAAGAAACCATTGTTAGAGTACAAGTATCTTCTAACTTGACTCAAATAAGTATAAACATACTATGCGAAAGCCGTGGATCGATCGTCACTAATTACGGTCTTAGTTCCTTTCCTTTATTATACTTGCGTTAAGGGAGTCGGGGCGTGCCCTTATGGGATTTTTGTGCGCTTCCGATCATCGTGCTTTAAGGAAATTAATCATGAGTTACGCGTATCAATCACGCGGGCCAATGGGTGAAAACGGGCTATGTGATTCTCTCTAGTTTCCTTAATTAGCTGAGAGATTATTTCCCAACAGTTGCCTCTCAAACACCCTTTCACAACTGTATTTTCAGATCACTAACACTAACCAATTTTATTCATACATATATTGATTATACACATGATCTATCACAGTAATATAAACGCTCTCGCTTTATTAGATTCTAGCATCAACCTACGCATTTCAATAATATATCAATACCAGGCGACATGCATATTGGTGCACTTCAAATTTTTAATGTCATCGAAATAAGCCGGTTATGTTGTCACATGCATGCATGTATGTACACATCTTGCATGCGGTTACTCACCCCTAGGACTCATGATACACACGTGTGAATCTATTAGTGGCCAATGTCCGATCTTCATATTTTCTTAAGAAAAAAAATCAAAGATTGTATTCTATAAAGTGGTTCTTACCTTTCCATTTGTATAAAAATGCTGTACTTTCACTACTAGGAAAACAGTTTTTCTGTGCAGGCAAAAATAATTTTTACGTGCGGAGGTGGCGCACATTTGCCCGGAAGTGTCTGCAAAAATCAGGTTTCTTTGTGCAGGTGATGCACCCGCACACGAAAATTGGATTTTCGCGTGCGGGTGCTTATGTTGCCCGCACGCGAAAATAAAAATCCGAAAAAAAATCGAAACCCTAGTTGCTGTCGCATCTCGCCGTTGCCGTCGTCGTTGTTGTCGCACAGGGGAGGGCGGGAGAGGGGCGCCGCCACTGGATCCATGCGGGGGAGGGCCGGAGAGGGGCGCCGCCACCGGATCCGAGCGGTGGAGAGACGCCGCCGCAGGGAGAGCGCGGGGACGGCCGCCGTCTGCCTCCGCTCCGACCACCTCCTCCTCGTCGGCGGGGGCGGTCGGGGCCCCGCTCCTCCCGCTGTCGCCCGCTGCCAAGCTTCCGCCTGCCGCCGTGTGAGTGTGTGAGAGGAGAGGAGAGAGAGTTGGAGGTGAGGATAAGAATGAGGATAATGATAAGGAGGTGAGAGAGTTGGAGGGAAGATATAAGGATGGAATTTTTGAAGTGTTAATAGGGAAAAAGGAGGGAGGGTATTTTCGTGTGCAGTGCTCTTAAGATGCCCGCAGGTGAAAATCAATTTCCGCGTGCGCCCTCTTAAGAGGTTTGCTTGCAAAAATAGGCTTATTTTTGTGTGCGGATTCTTAAGAGGCCCGCCTGCGAAAATCGATTTTCACGTGCGGTCCTGTTAAGGTTCCGCACGCAAATATGGGAGGATGATTTTTCCAAAGGACTAGTTATGATCCTTCCACAATCTCTCCGTAGGAAAATCGTTTTTGTAACAGTGTTTATTATTATTTTTTTTCGGGTCGGGGTATTAACAGTCAAACATAAATTAAATACTTTGGTGATACGAAGTTACAGATTTTTACCATGTGCGGCAATTAATTTTCATTTTCCAAATATTTCTTAATTCCATTCAATATGATTTTGTGTATTTTAACCAAGTCATCGTTCACTTGGCAATCAGGTGTCACACGTGTGCTATTGATTTCTAATCATCCTGTGTCGTCTCTCCGGAACTTTTGCGATAGACCGATGGGACACTTTAGCACCGTGCAAATAATTGCAGTAACTAGTTGGGTGTTCTTTAGAATAAAGTGCTCCAAATAATGGCTGCAATATATAATCAATTGATCTCATAAGTGGGTAAATTAAAGCGTAATATGAACTTATTACTTCCACTTCTTACAGTAACCTCTATAGGGTGTAGTCTTGTTTGTGCTATGGATAAAATAAAAATAATATGCCCTCCCCTTTTTTTTTCTTTGCGATCCAGGATCTTATTCTCCATTATTTGTACTTCTTTTCTATAAACATGGAGTAATTTCTACTGAGTGAATACAGAATCGTTCCACAACCTTTGCATAAATGTACATTATATATAGATCGTTCAGTAACAATCACTGCGTGTAAATTAATCGCTCCACTCAGTTAGTTGTTGCGTTGTATGTCATATCAATAATTCAGGTCATTACTGTTTGACGCACCAATTAATTATAAATACGCTGTGTTGGTTATGACAATTAAGGCACATTCTCTCCTGTGAAATGGAATTCGTATTTTAACCATGCATGCTTTTTACCTTGATTAAATATGCATCAGTAGATGTACTAGCTAGCTACTAGGAATGTGATTAATTAGGCTCCCTTTTTTTATTAATTATTTACGGATCGTTGAAATGGATTATTTATTTCACGCATCAAATATATATATTTTTTAAACATTTCTACAGACCATTTAAACTATTTATTAAAATATTTAATTTATCTATAATCAAGTAAATAATCTGCAACAACAATAATTTTATCCTTCATCCATTTTAAAATACTTCTTTTTTGCGAAGTACTCCCTCCATCTATTTTTTATAGTTATATTTTCAAATCTGAAAAATTTATTTTTGATAGCCATATTTCAATCCAACAAACTATCCTCTTAATAACTTTCTCGAATTTAATGCGTGACTCTCCATTCTTCCACACATGATTGGCTATATGGGTATCGAGAAATGTAAATATTAATGAATCGCTTGTTTACGAGGAATGACTAGTAGCATGTTTAAATGGATGATAAGTAGAATTTCTTATCCTTGGTCTATGTGCCAAGATGAAATATGACTATCAAAAGTAGATGGAGGGAGTATGTATTTGGGAAAAAAACTATCTAAGCTCTTACTAACAATTAATATCTCAACACTTAGATTTAATTAATGGGCTTGAAAAGCCAAGATTCAATCACAATTCAATCAAGATTTAACTAATGTACCACATCAATTTTTTTAACACACATGTGTTTGTAAAAATTTTTTTTACGTGTATCATTTTCCTTTTGTGAAACGATAGTGAGGTAAAAACTCAATTTTCAGTTTAATTAGATGTTCTTTTTACCATTTCTAGGTTGCGTTTATTCATTTGTGGTACCATCTAGTGGATATGTGTAGTTAGCCGTTATAGACTTAGCAATACGTCCAAGCTAGATTATTATATATATACTACCTTCTTTTCCAAATATTTATAATATATGTTTGTTAGTTTAATTTTAAGGTAACCAACGTACGTTAGTACGTATATATATTGAGCTTAATTTATTTCTTGGAGGAAGCTAATATATATTGTACTCGATCGATCCCTAGCTAGCCCAGAACAGCGACACGTACTTGACGTACACAATATATAGCATGCATGTCACGAATATATAGCTATATGAGATAGATCGTCGTTACGTCTCGTCGTGTCGCGGCGATATATTGCATACCTACATTGCTTTTCGCCAATAGAACCAGGTGTGCCGGCCGGTTGATGCGCGTCGTCATCGTACGTTATTCCATGCTGAATTGGCACTAGGAAAGAAGATGATCACGGGGAATTTTAACAAGAAGTGGTGCACAACCCCTCGTCATGTGCGTGCATCTTCGGCTTACTTTGGGTGCCTTTCTTTTCTTTAACTAGAAAAAATATACGTGCGTTGCAACAGGTGAAGTCTATTTTAATTTTATTATTATTATTATATGGTTTAGTTAAGATTAAATTTATTTTGGGAGTTCGCTTGGATATATATATTTTTAGAAAATCATGAGCTGCAGTTAGGAGTCCGATCGTCTCAAATTAGCATGCGAGTTTTTTTAAACAGATCTTCAATTTGTATAACCGACTCAAACACGAATGACGAACCGCGGAAACATCTTCAATTTGTATAACCGACTCAAACACGGATGATGGATCGTGGAAACATCTTCAATTTTTATAATAGTAGAGATAATGAAATTGTTATGGTCTTTATTTTAAAGAAACTACGTTCTATTAGTATAGAGGTTATATCAAAGACTGCGACTTAGAAAATCACAACATGATTAAAAACGAAGATAACGGCGGAGAATAACTGAGTAGTAAATCAGTCGTTCGGCTAGATATTGCCACCATGACAGTCATCAAAGCCGATCCAAAAATAGCCATTAATTGCCGCACACATCCTACAAAGTGATCACATCTCCATGAAGGATATGACGTGAGCCTCTACCGCCGCTCGTCTAAACAAACAAAGCATGGTTTAATTTCACCTGTGGACCAGTGCTGAGGGATGGGGTGTAATGATGATGCCTCCAAGGAGAAAAACAACACCCGAGAGCATTGCCATCATCAAAATCAGTTAGAATCTGACTGGGTTTTCACCATTGCACAAACCGCTCCTCATACACAATGTGTGTTGCACAATACTATTGTCACAAAACATTGTGAAGCCGAAGCCGTGGCCTTGCGTACACCAATGCAATGGGGGTGAGCCAGCCGAACATGTCGCAGACGACGGCAATATGCATCGTTAAGGTCACCACACTGTCGATGCCATGGCCCCATCGAGTTGCCACACCGCCTACAACTCCACATGCCCTAGCACTAGCGAGTCGCTACAGCGTCATCCATGAACTAACGTTGTCGATCCAGACATCCGATGGTAGAAGGAGCAATGAAAGGCCTCCACAAGGATATTTCGCATGATATCTGTAGCTATGGTGATAAAAGCAAACATAAAAGAGAAGAAAAAGGAAAGGAGAAAGAAATGGAATGGTTTGGGTTGGGGAGGGGGAGTGGCAGGGGAAGGGTGGGTGCCTTCCTCCAAAAAGAGATTAGGGATGGCATGAAATTTTTTTCGAGCTCATACTTTATTTATTTTTTTATTAAAATAATATTGTCTTCTTTGAAAAAAAAATTGTCATTTCCTGCACCTGTTCCATTAAGAATCGTTGAGGTCACCCGTTCCACTGTGAATCGTTGAGCAAAACCTCCCACCGAAATCCACCCCTGCCCTGATCTCAGGCCCCCTTCGCCGTTGTCCTTGTTTGTCCGTGGATGCATAATATACTTCTTTTCACTGACTCTGACTATTGATCGATCGATAGGAAAGACCTACTCTTTTCACGGGAATAACTTTTTTTTAGCTGATCGATATGGAAGGGTTGGTGTCGGTGTCGATTTGGGAGTGCCAAAAAAAAGAGAGAAGGAAATGGTCCTTATGTTGATACAAATTCAATGTCTATGATGCCAGAAAAAAAATTGAGCTTAAATCCGTGTACACTTATTGAGAAAGCACATCGATTTGTTTGGAACTTTGAAATTTTATATGAATTCCACGTAATTAATGGTTTTGTTTACCCCCACACTTGGTATGGTAATTAAAAACCTCATTCAACCACTGAAAAGGAATAGTGACAATTTTGCCCGTTCCAAATGGATCTAGCTAGAGCTAAATCTTATTGAAAAAGAGTCCAATAAAATGGCAAAAATGTGAATCAACCATTTGCTGAGAGATAGACGATGCCACTTTTTTCTTTGAACCTATATATAAATGACGGAATTTTTAGTAATGGTTAAGATATGTACACAATGAATTATATATCCATGAACTTCTTTTCCAGATCAGTATCGATCACAATCATATGCCTTATATATATATATATATATATATATATATATATATATATATATATATATATATATATATATATATATATATATATATATACATATATATATATATATATACATATACATATATATATATATATATACATATACATATATATATATATATACATATACATATATATACATATACATATACATATATATATATACATATACATATATATATATATATATAAATATACATATATATATATATATATATATATATATATATATATATATGTATCTCTAATTTGAAGAGGTTGCACCGGCTTGTTCACTAGAAAGTCCAGCTCTTGTCTCTCTCCATGCCGGCCGAGGGCATCGATACCATGTGCCTACCAAGGGCTCAGCTCACCCATAATATCATATGCACTAGCTAGTGGCGCTGCATGCATGCGCGTATCTAGCCTGCAGCCTTTTTGCTTGCTACTCTAGTTAGCCTCTCCAATGATATGATCGCCTCTATCTATCTCCATCGATCGATCGATCATTTGTATTCCATGCGATCGATGAGTCACTCACGGTTGCACTACACATCTTTCCGCGCCTGCCGTCCACATCTTTAATTTGGTGCATTTCTGCTGCCACTTTACCTTTCCAAACTATAAGCATTTCTAAAATTTAAATTTTTGTCATAATATACATGTTTTATGCACGGGTTACAATATACATAAGCCTATATATTTTCAGTCAATCGCGTGCTTGGAAGGGAAATCTAAGCTATTCAAACTTCAAAATTTAATCCCTAAGACGACTGAAAGAGAATATATTTTTTTCTTGACCGTACGTAGTATTTGCTAAATAATCTAAAAATACTTATATTTTGAAACATGTACAATACTAGTTTGTGCATTGTAAAGGAGCGAGCTAGCTGGCCCAGATGGTACCACAAGAACAAAAAGCCCTAAAATGCAGCAGACAGGGGCTTCCTAGAGTGACACATGTAGGTTAAGTAGTAGGTTGGATGGAATCTTGGTTGGAAGAGGTGTTAGGGTCCATGGGCACATATATATACATGCAGGCCTATCATACACCGGTTGCCTTTTTTTCATTTCCTTCGGAAACAAGGTTTTGTTGCGATGCACACATATTCGATGATAGATTGACCTTTAGGCATTTAGGCACATGGATATATGTACGAACGATCAACATTTTCTTTCAGCATATATATTAGAGCTAGATATGTGTCTAAAGGTTATACGCTTTACTACAATTATATATTAAAATGGAAGGTGAAAATTTGACTGAATGCAAATCTGGTTTACAGAAACAGATATAGCGAACGTTATAAAATATGGAAACCATGTGCTTAGGTGATAATGAGCCATTTTACTTTTTAGCATTCCGAAAAGTTAGTTTTTCCCCTCCATCGTCCCTACAATATAAATAGACAAATACCTTTATTCTTTTGATTAAAGTGACACATCTTTTCGTTATATGGTAAAAATGAAGTGCATAAAATTATTTATTTTGTCTGCTTTCTTAATTAGTCCTTCGCGCGCATATATAAGCTAAAATATGACTTATGTCTAAAATGATTGGAGGGTATGCTTGTGTAACAGAGTATTGTAAATAGTAAGATTTTTCAGAAATAAGGATGTGTGTAGAGCTAGCTATTGGCTAACTGCCTGTCGATCGCATACAGTTTAGTCTTTCAGAAAGTAAACAGTACGTACACGACGTCTCATTGTAACTAAACATGCATGTGAGTCTGCCAAACTAAGCATGGGTTTTGATAATTTGGAGTCTTGTACTCCCTCCGTCCCTTAATATAATAGGTTTTGATATTTGTTTGCACTGTTTGATCACTCGTCTTATTAAAAATATTTATGTAAATATAAAAAACGAAAAGTTGTGCTTAAAGTATTTTAGATAATAAAGTAAGTCACAAGTAAAATAAATAATAATTCTATTTTTTTAAATAAGATTAATGGTTAAACAGTGCAAGCAAAATACCAAAATCCCTTATATTAGAAGACGGAGGGAGTACAAGAGTTGAAACAAAAAATAATTTATGGAGGCACTAAATATAATTAACGGTATTTGTTACTTTTCCATCTTATTACTATGTTACTACTCCCTAAATTAAAGCTGAAAAGAACTGTTGAAAAACATTAACTTCTTCACAACTTCCTAATTAATAAACAAACATTGTATATAGTATATAAAAAGAAGCATATTCCCGAATCTCGATGTATGTAAATCTTGATACATGTATATATAAAAGTTGGTTTATTTTGTGAGAGAGTGAGTAAAAAAATATACTAAGCACGAATGTTCAGTCCATAGCTAGGTGCAACTTTGGTAAAATTACAAAATAATGTATCTTCTGCCCATACACAAGGTAGCAGCATATATCGCACGCGGCCGCAGCTTGCAAATAGCGTGTGATATGTGCTTGAATTCCCAGCCAGCCAGCAAGCTCTAGACAATCCCTGCCAATCGGTGAAACAGGCAAACCTAACAACCATCTTTCCATCCAAACAGATACATAACATCTTCCAAAATCGATTCGATGCATCACGACGTACCGGCCAGACTGTGACCATCGTCCCATCTATCATCTATCTGCTGCATTCATTCTGAATTTTGATCAAAAATGGGAACGAGTTTGCCAATGATTGACGAAGAGCCTGCACAGCCGGATCCATATTCCTCTCTGATCTCTTGACGGTCTCGAATTCTCGATCGATCGATGCATGTGAGCCACTGATAAATATGTATGTGTCTACTCCCTTTTACGGATCGACCTAAGCTTTCGGCAGGCAGAGCTGCTATCTAGCTCCATGAAAGTGCATACTAGTCTAAGCATAGCTGTGTACATGTGTATGCTCGACGCACATGCGCCACTTCCCGTCGCTTTAGCATATGCATCATATTTACGTTAGCTAGGCTTATGCTTACGTAGAACTATTTTACTCCTCAAACGTAATATGCAAATAGTTGTGAAGAACTATAAAAATGTTACTGTAAGTACGTTTCAGGATAAACATGAATTAGTTAGAAAACAAAAGATAGAAATAATTTATATTAGTGCAAGTACTATGTTCAAGCAAATATTTCTTTTGTACTAATTGGAGTCTCTCCTACTACAAGTCCTCATATTAATCCTGACAAGCTAGAAAATTTTACATTAATCAGAAAAGCTAGAAGTTCTCATGATTCGAGAAAATAAAATCATAGTCGCATATCTGTCAAAACTATGGATACAATTCTCCACCGTAGACTAGATCAAGCGGTTAATCTTAGCCTATGTATATATATCAAGCCGTTTCTAAATACGAATCGGACTAACTGGAGATGGTGGTTTTTGCGGTAACTGAGTGATAATCATCGAATTTTTTATAAACCATGGTTTAGCCTCTCCATCATACAATCATAGTATTTTCATGATTTAATAATTTCAAAGTTTAAAATTATTTTATACTACCTCCGTATTTTAATAGATGACGTCATTAACTTTTTGTTATACGTTTGACCATTCATCATATTCAAAAAAATTATGTAATTATAATTTATTTTGTTGTTAATTGTTTAATCACTTAAAGTTTTTTAAGTATGATTTATATCTTATACATTTGTATAATTTTTTTAATAAGACAAATAATCAAACATGTGTTTAAAAACAACAACGTTATCTATTAAAAACGGAGGGAGTACTGGAGTAGTATTGAGTTGTGCTTGGCCTGAAGTCTCAATTATATTATAATTTAATGGACTGCGTAGTTGTATGCGGTCCGAAATCTTAATTATAGTTTGAGTAAATTCTTATAGTTTCATATGATTTTGTAATTATAAAATTAATAATTAATAAATTTCATGTTTTACTTGTTTCAAGCTTTAATTATAATATTTTTCTAAATTTAATAAGCCATAAAATCAAATTTAATAATTAATGGTTTAATATTGAGCTGTACTTTTGTTTGAGTATCAAAATTAGTTTTTCTTTAGGATTTAGTAATTTCAAAATTCAAAATACCAAGTTGTCAACTACAACATTTTTATGATTCAATAATTATAAATCCTCAATTGATAAGTACAGAGTTAATATTATTTGTTTAAATATTTAGTACTTGTGGATCGCCATAGCTTAATGTCTAGTTTTTCAGGTTATTCTTCAAGGAATGTGGTTTTAAAATATAGGCTTGAAACATTGTAGGAGTAATATTGTATATAATTAGTTTTCACAATTTGCCACATCATATCAATTAATTTCTTTGAATGTAAAGAAGGTTGTCAGCGTGCCTAGGAGGCAAACACGGACTTCAGTGTTGAATTCTTTTTTTTTTTTGGTCCATGTTCAGTGTTGAATTCATATCCCCATATCCTCACTATGCTACCAACTGGACATCTATAACCTATAGATTGTATCTTTTAGATGCAGGTATTAAATAATATCTTGCATCACTTAAAAAGAATTCCCCTATAGGTCGATCGTTTGGAAGTAATTTCTCCCAATGTACACATAGACAAGTTTAATTTAATTATTCCTCGTCGCACGCATGCAGATCGATCGAATGAACTCGCTCGATTGACCGCAGCTAAAGCTAGTAGGGGCGTAAGTTGCACGCGAAACATATGCTCAAGAGATCATCTATATATGCACACACGGATATGCATGCATTCGTATTAGCTAGGTGCCTCTTTATCTAAAATTAAATCGTAATCCCTCCGTACTATAATATAAGGGATTTTGTGTTTAGCTTGTACTGTTTGACCACTTGTTTTATTTAAAAAATTTTGAAATTATCATTATTTTTACTTACTTTATTATCTAAAGTACTTTAAGCACAACTTTTCGTTTTTTATATTTGCACAAATTTTTTTAATAAAATGAGTGGTCAAATAATAAAAAAAAACTTAAAATCTCACATTATGGGATGGAGGGAGTAGCTAGCTAGGTGCGTGGCCTAATTTTGGAGGACAACACACGTGCAAGTAGTTAACAAGTATGTTTATTTAGGTTGGTCGGTCGTGTCACTTAGAGGTGTTTGATTGCTAGCCATGCTTTATCACAATTAAGAATACACAAATTGTGACAGTTATAAAAGATACTCCCTCCATTCTAAAATATAAGGTACAACCACCCTTAGCTCAAAGATTAAAAAATAATTATTATCATCTCATAGTTTGGATTAATCTAATAAATGCAATACATGCACCCAATAAAATTAGAGATCTTGATGGTGGAGAATTTAAATAATAATATTTTAGTGGAGAAGATGTGTTAGTTAATGACATGCATGCATGTATGCCTTATATTATGGAACAACTCTAAAAAGTAGTTGTACCTTATATTATGAAATGGAGGAAGTAGTGAATAAATAGTTAGGCATAAAGTCACCAAGAAAGTTGAGTCTAAATAATATGCGGGACATATTAATGAAAAAAATGTGATGAGCCACAATTATATTTCATCCGTTTCATATTATAAATCATTTTAACTTTTTTTTTCTATTCAAACTTTCTATAAGTTTGATTAAATTTATAAAAAGATTAGCAATATTTTCACAACAAATATACATATTATCAAGATATATCAAATGTTAGTTTGAATGAAATTAAATTCATGTTGTAGATGTTATTAAATTTTCCCATAAACTAAATTAAATTTGATAAAATTAACTAAGAAAAAGTCAAAACGAACGACTTGTAATATGTAATATGTAACACACAGAGAGAGAGTAACAGTAAATCAAACTGTGAGTGGGTTCCAAACATCCTCCTTACTGTTGATTGTCCCACGAGCATTCTCGCGTGATATCATATTATCATGCATGGTGGACGTCACGACGGAGGAAAAGAAGTTGCGAACACGGTGCACGAGAGCGCAACGTATAGTACGCAGTTCGCACACATGGTCGCCATACGCATGTCTCGATGTCGGGCGAGCCATGGCAGCAAAAAACGTCACGTACGTACGTTAGGTGCGATCGATCGATCGGCGTTCGGACTCTCGATCGGTTGATATGATGTGGGACGGGACGGCACCACCACCTGCAGGCTGCAGGCCGGCGCGGGCGACGCGTGGAGCCGCCAAAGCAAGGAGAGACACACGTCCGGCCACGGATATATCGTGCTCCTATATCCCAGCGCACGCGCTGTACTAGCAATCCCGAGCGCACTGACGATGTACGATCCTCGCGGCCGGCCTGCCTTCCTTCCTGTCTGTCCGATCGACCGACCAGCCGCATGCGCGGATGCTTTGTAATTTTAGTTTCTTCCAGAAGATCTCGATGTGTCGTGTTTATGTATGGATGTATTTATTTCCTCTCCGGTAGTTATTAATTTCGTCGAATACTTGAATATCGAAGAAGAGATCACTACTACCAAAATAGTTTTATAGACATCAAGGTCTTATTTTTACAGCCTTTCTACAGTCAGGCTATAAAAGTATAGAAAAAGTACGAATTACCCCCTAACAATTATGGTCGTTTGATCTACCCCCTTAACTACAAAACCATACATTTTACACCTCCGAACTTTACAAACTGGATGAATCACCTCCCCCCTCCCCGAATCAACCCGAAGCAGTTTTAATCCTACGTGGCAATATAGTAAATAATAATAATAATAATCAGTGGGCTCCATATGTCAGCATCTTCTTCCACCTCTTCTTCTTTCCATCGCACTCTCTCTGTCAATGTATCTCTGTCCCCCCCCCCAACCACACTGTAGCAGTGAAGAGGTAGAGGAAGGCGGTGACGGCCACCATGAGATAGCGAAGGAAGACGGCGTGCGTTAGGCGGCAACGGCGGTAGCAACATCCTCGGCGGAAGGCAGCGTCCCCGCCACATCCTCACCCTCGGTCGTGTCTCGCCCATCAATCCCGACGAGCGAGAAGGGCAGGCAACGGCGCAAGTCTAGGCCTGGACCTTCCGTTGTGGCGCCGCCGGTCGGGATCCCTCGGTGGCGAAGCCATAGCTCTCATGAAGGCGGCGACGAGCCCGCCACCGTCTCTCAGCACACCTCCCTCCCCTGTCTTGCAGTGCAGCGGCGGCGATGGTCTAGGCGGAGAAGTTAGCAGCAGCGGTGGTCCGGGCGGAGAAGGCGGCGGCGGTGGTCCGAACGGAGAAGGTAGCAGCGGAGGAGAGTGGGTGGTGGGCGCGGCGCGGAGGGCCACCACGGGAGAGTGAGCTATCTGCCGCACGCGGCACCAGCCCCGCCTCCGCCACCGACCTCCCGAGTGAGCTTCGCCTCAGCCGCTGTCACGCCCAGAAATTCACGAACTAGAATTTCTACGCTGAATGTACATTAAATCTCTGTCCAGGACCAGCCAGGGTACACAAACGACAATTGTTGACATACAGATCCACGTCTTACAAAAATAGAAAAGATTACAAATGCAGCAGAAAAGATAAAACGAGCTAGACTTGGAAGCTTGAATTCTGCAGCGAGGCGACTCCACTCCACAGGCATCCCTTGACGGCAGCGACGAAACCAACCTCAACAAGACGGCTCCAACTATGAAGATCTTCAGCTCTGGTGTGGGGGAAAAGAGAGCAAGCCTGAGTACTACCCACTGTACTCAGCAAGTCATACCGGAAGAGGAGGTATGATGCAGGATATATCCAAAGGAGGCTAAAGGTTCTTTTGCATAAAGCAGACATTTAAAAGCAAAAGTTGAAAGCAGTAAAACAGTTGTAGTAATTAATCAATATTAACCAATCACTGTTCAACGCTACACCACGTTGCAACAGGCCCAAACAACCACCTGAACTACACCAGTTCATTAAGCTAAACTAGGGGTGAGACTAATCACGATGAATCTGGTTGATCGCCCATAACCGCGGGCACGGCTATTCGAATAGTTTTACTCTGGCCAGAGGTATACAACTGTACTCACAAGACACGATTCCACACATGTCGCCATGCCCTGAAGTATCACCATGATACTGCAAAGGGGGAAATCGTGACAAGACCCTCCGCATAACCCTTCCCTAACCATCCACACCATGCTAAGGTTTCACCCCCACCCCTAAAAAGGCAGTGGGCGGTCCCCTCTTGCGCCGCGGTGAATCCGGCAGCTGGACAACCGGACACCCCGACCGACCCAACTCCAGCACGCCCACCCTCGCCACCGGTGCCTAGGAAAGGGTCGAGCTATACTTCAGATCAAGCAGTTACCCACTCCCGCTTGTGGTAAGCACGGTAAGTCTCCCAGGGTTTCCCGTGAACCGGTCCTTAACTGCCATGGGTGCGACCAGCAAAACCATGCACCCATAGCCCACCATTCAATGTATTTTAATTAACTAACACTATTTTGGTGGTACCAATCCAAAGCTATGCTAATAGTCAAAGTCTATGTAATAATGTGATCCCCATTTGTGTACTAGTTGAGCTAAGCATGGCTAAGCATTTTCTAAACCAACATTTAGCCATTTTGATACCTAAGTTATCAATGGCATAAGGTAAACAATATATGGCTGCATAATAGGACCCATCCCACATGACATTGTAAAAGAATGCAACATTTAATAGAAATGCGGGATATTTGTAAATTGGGTACAATATGATCAAACGTAATGCATGACTTGCCTTGCTCTCGCACTGATAAGACCTCAGCAACGTCTTCGAGAAACCGCGGATCGACGAAACGGCCGAAATCTACACGACAAACATAGCACACAGGCAAAACATGCTATAAGACTACTGAAACAGGAAACAAAACCATTTTTAATGGATTCTTTGTATTTTTATGAATTTACTGAGACTTGAATGGACTTAAACGGAGCTCGGATGAATTAGTTATGAATTTTAGAAGATAAACTGTGTTTTTACTAATAAAGAAAAATCCTTATTCAATTTATTGCGCAATATAATCCTAGGACTGACGTTAGCGAAGGGGGGGGCGCCGGCAAGCGGGCCCCGCATGTCAGCAGCACAAGGGGAGGGAGATGGGGGCTCGGGCATGCGGGCCCCACCGGCAACGGCTCAAAAGGGAAAGGAGAGGGAGGCTGGCGGCTCGGCACGGCTCAAGTCGGCCGGCCGGCCATGGTGCGGCGGCGGCGCGGGAGACGGCGGAGGCCGGCATGAAGACGACGGCGCACGTGCGGAGGGAGGCGGCGCTCATGGGAGAGAGGAAAGGAAGGAGGAGAGGGGATTCCTCACCGGCGAGCACGGCGGCCGGCGCGAAGAAAGAAGGCGGCGGCGACGACCGGCGAGCGGAGGCGCGGACGGCTGGCAGCGACACCTAGGAGAGGGCGGAGAGGGGGTTAGGAGAGGAAACGCTGACCACGGCGACTTTAAACGTCAGCCGAAAATAGAAACAATGGCGAGCTCACCGGCAAACGTGGGGAACGGAGCTCCGGAGTCAATCGGCGGCAACCAAACGGCGGTCGAGGTGCGGGCGGGCTCGGTGAGCGCGACGGCGGCGATTGCGTGGCGCGACGACGACTCTAGCGGCGGCGGCGCACGGCCGGAGATGGGCGGCGACAGCGGAGCTCGGGTGTGGCGTGGGGAGAGCGGTACGGCGGCGACGCATGGCAAGCGAGCGGTGGCCGATGTAGCTCTCGCGGCGGCGAAGCTAACGACGACGGTTACGCGATGTGGCAGCAGTTGTAGCAGCGGCGGCACGTGGCCAGAGAGCGGCGGCGGCGGAGGAGCTTTGCGAGCGCGACGTGGTGGGGGTAGGAGGCGCAAGAGAGGGCGGCGAGAGCGAAAACGAGAGAGGGGGACGCGGGGAGCGATTTATAGGGCACGGGAGGGGAGAACGTGGCCGGGAACCCTCCCGATTTGGCCGGCGACGTGGGAAGGTGGTGAGGGGGAGAGAGAGAGGATTCAAATTTGAATCCCGGTCGGTGCGGGGTGCGCGCGCGTGCGGGAGAAGCGTGGGAGAGGGCAGCTGTCACGCCCTGAAGTTCCCCTCCTTGCTTTAAAATTTGTAAAATAAATCGTCCGAAGAAATTGTTTAATTTAACCTAGAGTTGAATCCCTAAATTAATAAATGCAAATAATAATCGGAATCGGCATGTGGAATTTTTCTTGGATTCTACATGTCAAAATATGCTAACAGGATTTTTAATGGAATTTTCAGAGCTCAATAAATAATTCATCCGAGCTCCGATTAAGTCCATTCAAGTCTCAGTAAATTCATAAAATGCATAGAATCCATTAAAAATGGTTTTGTTTACTGTTTCAGTAGACTTATAGCATGTTTTGCTTGTGTGCTTTGTTGGTCGCGTAGATTTTGGCCGTTTCGTCGATCCGTGGTTTCTTGAAGACGTTGCTGTGGTCTCATCAGTGCGAGAGCAAGGCAAGTCATGTATTACCATTGATCATATTGTACCCAATTTACAAATGTCTCGTATTTCTATTAAATATTGCATTGTTTTACAATATCATGTGGGATGGGTCCTACTACTCAGCCATATATTGTTTACCTTATGCCATTGATAACTTGGGTATTAAAATGACTAGATGTTGGTTTCGGAAATGCTTAGCCATGCTTAGTTCAACTAGTACACAATGGGGGAATTACATTAAAGCATAGATTTTGATTATTGGCATAGCTTTAGATTAGTGCCACCGCAATGGTGTTGGTTAATTAAAATACACTACATGGTGGGCTGTGGGTGCATAGTTTTGCTAGTCGTGCCCCCACACCAGAGTTGAAGTTCTTTTCAGTTGAAGATGTCTCGAAGAATTTGGTTTCGTCGCTGCCGTCAAGGATGCCTGTGGAGTGGAATCGCCCCACTGCAGAAGTCAAGTCTTCAGGATTAGCTCGCTTTTATATTTTTCTGCTGCATTTGTAACCTTTTACATTTTTGTAAGACGTGGATCTGTATGTCAACAATTATCGTTTGTGTACCCTGGCTGGTCCTAGACAGGGGTTTAATGCACATTCGGCTTAGAAATTCTGGTCCGTGAATTTCTGGGCGTGACAAGTTGGTATCAGAGCCGACCTTGACCATTGGACAAGCCAAATGGAAACCCTAAGAGCCATCTAAAACCTTTTCATCTACACATGCCTTTTGCACTTGGATTTGTTTCGGGAAAATTTTGGGGTTTGCTCTTTTGATTTGTGGGAAAAATCTTGATCGCTATTTAATCGGATTTCTCAGCTAGAGGCAGTCTAGGGTTTTAGCAAAACTTTATTTGGAATTTATTTGGCAGTCAGTCGGGAATTTGTTGGGTGATATGCTCTAATTCGTGTCTAGGTACGATGGGGACATTTTATGCGTATCATTATAGCTATGCATCTATTTTGTGCATTAATTTATCGTTTAGTCAGTTGCATTAGTATCTTTGTCTGGGTTCATGAAAAATGATCTATGCATAAAAATCACCATGCTCGGTTATTTATTTGAGTGATTTGTTGTTTTGTTTAAATTTGGATTTGAGCATGCGTTGATTCCTATCCCTTGTCTACCTTAGATGTCAGACCTGTTCTCCGATTGCAAGCGTTGCTCCGAGCTTCAGAGTCGCCGCCTCGCCGCCCTTAGCTTTATCGTCTTCTTAGCCTGTTTGCTTGCTAGTTTCTGTGTTTAGGTTTGTTGCTTGTGGGTTAGTCGGCGGTCGATATCATGTGTCAGTGGTATGGCTGCCTTAATTAGGAGTTGCTTGCCCCTTTTTAGTGTTTTAATTCAAGTCAGATAATTGCACTTAAATCTATAAGAAGTATTAGTTTCTGAGCCATCTGTTTTCTTCCTTTCTCTTATTTCTACCTATCCTCGTCCAGATGGTGAAGACAAGGAATGATCCCCGTGACTCCAGCGACACCAGTGGCAGCGAAGAGCAGATCGATGTAGCTCAAACCAGTGGTGCATCTAGCAGTAGTCCACCTCCACTGCCCGAGAACCCAACGGTCACTCAGATGATGACAATGATGATGCAACAGATGCAGCAACATTACCATCAGATGTTGCAGCAGGCGCAGCAGAACCAGTAGTCTGGTCCTCCACCATCACACCTGTCCAAGCTGTTAGACTTTCTTCGTATCTAGCCACCCACTTTCTCAAGCACCAGCAACCCAATGGAGGCCAATGACTGGCTCCGTGCTATTGAGAAGAAGCTGAACCTTCTGCAATGCAACGACCAAGAGAAGGTTGTTTTTGCTACACATCAGTTGCAAGGTCTCGCTTCTGCCTGGTGGGATAACTACGTGGTGACCCGTCTGGATGCAACGGAGGTTACTTGGGCAGAGTTTTGTCAAAGCTTCAGGAAGGCACAGATTCCTGAGGGGATTATGGCACAAAAGAAAAGAGAGTTCCGCGCACTGCATCAAGGAACCAGAACAGTTACAGAATACCTGCATGAGTTCAACCGCCTTGCGTGCTACGCTCCTGAGGACGTGCGCACCGATGCTGAGAAGCAAGAGAAGTTTTTGTTTGGTCTTGATGATGAATTGACCAACAGCTGATCTCAGGAGTCTATGAGGATTTTGAGAAGCTTGTGGACAAGGCTATCCGTCAGGAAGAACAACGCAACAAAATGGATCGAAAAGGAAAGGCAGCTCAGATCAGCTTTCCTCAGGGGAACAATCAGAAGCCTCGCTTCATGACGGGACAGCTAGGTGAGCCTTCCACCCTGATCGTCCATCAGCACCGTCCTTATCACCCGAGTAACTTCAACAACGACTACAACGGTGGCAGTCACAACAGTAGTGAGCAGCACCACCACAACTCAACTCCACCCCCATTAATGGAACCAGCTCAGTCAGATCTACCAGCTATGCCGGCTCAGTCAGAACAGCTCAAGAAGGAGTCCAGAGGAAAGCCAGGACCCTGCTTCAACTGTGGCAAGCACGGCCACTTTGCTGGCAAATGTCCGAAGCTGAAGCGCGCTGGACCTAGGTTCGTCCAGGCCCGCGTTAATCATGCGTCTGCAGAAGAGGCACAGGCAGCACCAGAGGTCGTGCTGGGCACGTTTCCAGTGAACTCATATCCAGCCACTGTTCTTTTTGATTCTGGTGCCTCACATTCTTTCATTTCCAAGAGATTTGCTGGGACACATGGATTATCAGTAGTGGAACTTAAAATACCGATGCGGGTTCATATCCCTGGAAATGACCTGAACACCGCACACTACTGCCCCTCAGTGACTATAGAGATCAAAAGATCACCATTTCTATCCAACCTCATCCTTCTCGAATCCAAAGACCTAGATGTCATTCTCGGAATGGATTGGTTGACCAGACACAAGGGAGTGATCAACTGTGCAAGTCGCACTATCACCCTAACCAACGATAAAGGGGAGAAGATCACATTCCGTTCTCCAGTGTCGCAGAAGTCCGTAGCGAGTCTGAATTAGGCTGCTATTGAGGATCAGACAGAAATAGAGGAAAAATGTCCCATGAAGTTGGAGGATATACCAATAGTACAAGAATATCCTGAGGTATTTCCTGAAGACCTCACTACAATGCCACCGAAGAGAGAAATCGAGTTCTGGATTGATTTGGCACCCGGAACTGCTCCGATCTACAAGAGGCCATACAGAATGGCAGCTAATGAGCTAGCAGAGGTCAAGAAGCAAGTTGATGAACAGCTGCAGAAATGATACATCCGACCTAGTACTTCACCTTGGGGTGCTCCGGTTATCTTTGTGGAGAAGAAAGACAAGACCAAGAGGATGTGCGTTGATTATCGCGTCCTTAATGAGGTCACAATCAAGAACAAATATCCGTTGCCAAGAATTGATGACCTGTTTGATCAGCTAAAAGGAGCTAAGGTGTTTTCCAAGATATACCTGCGATCAGGCTATCATCAGTTGAGAATTCGAGAAGAGGATATTCCCAAGACAGCCTTCACCACTCGGTGTGGGTGGTTTGAGTGCACGGTTATGTCATTTGGACTCACCAATGTACCGGCCTTCTTCATGAACTTAATGAACAAAGTGTTTATGGAGTTTCTTGACAAGTTTGTCGTGGTGTTCATTGACGACATACTTATCTATTCAAAGTCTGAAGAAGAACATGAGCAACATCTCCGTCTGGTACTCAAGAAATTGAAGGAGCACCAGTTATATGCCAAGTTCAGTAAGTGTGACTTCTGGTTGTCAGAAGTCAAATTTCTGGGTCGCGTCATTACTACTCAACGTGTGGCAGTGGATCCATCGAATGTGGAGTCAGTTACAAAGTGGACCCCACCAAAGACAGTTTCTCAGATACGGAGTTTCCTTGAACTTGCGGGCTATTACCGTCGGTTCATCGAAAATTTCTCCAAGATTGCCAGGCCTATGACTCAGTTGCTTAAGAAAGATGAAAAGTTCAAGTGGTCAGCTGAGTGCAACCAAGGTTTTGAAGAACTTAAGAAGAAGTTAGTATCTGCACCCGTTCTAATTCTGCAAGACCAGACGAAAGACTTCCAGGTCTACTGTGATGCATCTCGCCAAGGGCTAGGATGTGTTTTGATGTAGGAAAGCAGAGTGGTCGCATATGCTTCGCGACAGTTGCGTCCACACGAAAGCAATTATCCTACTCATGATCTTGAGTTGGCAGCAATGGTTCATGCTCTGAAAATCTGGCGGCACTATCTTATTGGCAACCGCTGTGAAGTCTACACTGACCACAAGAGTCTGAAGTACATCTTCACTCAGCCTGACTTGAATCTCCGACAGTGAAGATGGCTGGAGTTAATTAAAGATTATGACATGGGGATACATTATCATCTAGGTAAAGCAAATGTGGTAGCAGATGCTTTGAGCAGGAAGAGCTATTGCAATGCAGTATGTACCGAAGGCATGTGTGACAAATTGCAGCAAGATCTAGAGCAACTAAATTTGGGTATCATGGAACACGGGTTCGTAGCTGCCCTAGAGGCACGGCCTACGCTCGTGGATCAAGTCAGAGCACCTTAGGTAAATGATCCTGAAATAGCTGAGCTGAAAAGGAATATGAGGGTTGGAAAAGCCCGAGATTTTCATGAGGATGAGCATGGCACAATCTGGTTGGGAGAAAGATTGTGTGTACCTGACGACAAAGAACTGAAGGATCTGATACTCACAGAAGCTCATCAAACTCAGTATTCAATTCATCCCGGAAGTACTAAAATGTACCAGGACCTCAAAGAGAAATTCTGGTGGGCCAGCATGAGAAGAGAAATAGCTGAATTTGTCGTGTTTTGCGATGTTTGTCAGCGAGTCAAAGCAGAACATCAGAGGCCCGCAGATTGCTTCAACCCCTTCAGATCCCGGAATGGAAATGAGAAGAAATCGGAATGGATTTCATCACTGGGTTGCCCAGGACATCGTTAGGGCATGATTCAATTTGAGTAGTCGTGGATCGCCTCACGAAGGTCGCTCATTTCATTCCAGTGCACACTACCTATACTGGGAAAAGATTGGCAGAGCTCTACCTTTCAAGAATCATGTGTTTGCATGCGGTACCTAAGAAGATTGTATCTGATCGAGGAAGTCAGTTCACTTCAAAGTTCTGGCAGAAGCTGCAAGAAGAATTGGGAACCCGGTTGAATTTCAGCACGGCTTATCATCCACAAAACAGATGGTCAGACCAAGCGAGTAAATCAAATCTTGGAAGATATGTTGAGAGCTTGTGCACTTGACTTTGGTGGAGCCTGGATAAAAGTCTACCGTATGTCGAATTCTCCTACAACAATAGCTATCAGGCCAGTTTGCAAATGGCACCGTTTGAAGCATTGTATGGCCGGAAGTGTCGTACGCCACTCTTCTGGGATCAAACAGGTGAGCGCCAACTGTTTAGGACAGAAGTGCTAACCGAAGCAGAGGAGAAAGTTAGGACCGTCAGGGAAAGATTGAGAATCGCCCAGTCTCGGCAGAAGAGTTATGCTGACAACCGCCGAAGAGAGCCTACTTTCGAAGCAGGGGATTATGTGTACCTTCGTGTCACTACGCTCCGGGGAGTACACCGGTTCCAGATGAAAGGCAAATTGGCACCGCGCTTTGTGGGACCATACAGGATTTTGGAACGCAGAGGTGAAGTCGCATACCAGCTTGAGCTTCCATCTAACATGGCAGCTATCCACGATGTGTTTCATGTATCTCAGTTGAAGAAGTGTTTGAGGGTACCTGAGGAACAAGCTAACTCAGAGCACATCGACATCCAACAAGATCTGACATATGTGGAGAAGCTGATTCGTATCCTCGAAACCAGCAAGAGAAGGACCAAAAACAAGGTGATCAGGTTTTGCAAAGTTCAGTGGAGCCACCACTCAGAGGAAGAGGCCACCTGGGAAAGAGTAGATGAATTGAAGGCCGCCCATCCGCACCTCTTCGCCAGCTCTTCCGAATCTCGGGGTCGAGATTCGTTTAAGGAGGGTAGGTTTGTCACGCCTTGAAATTCCCCTCCTTGCTTTAAAATTGGTAAAATAAACCGTCCGAAGAAATTGTTTAATTTAACCTAGAGTTGAATCCCTAAATAGCCGTGCACCGCCGCCGCTATAGCCACCGCCGCACCAAGCCGCCACCGCCGCTAGCTTCGCCGTCGCGGGAGCTATCCCGGCCGCCGCTCGCTTGCCGCGTGCCGCCGCCGCACCGCTCTCCCCACGCGCCGCTGCCTACCGCCGCCTCCAACCGCCGCTAGCCGTCGCTAGTGCCGTCGCCGCGCCGCTCTGTTGCCGCCGTTGGCCTCGTGAGATCGAGGCCCGTCTCGTCCATCCCGCGCGCCCCGCCGTCCGCCGCTTGCCGCCACCGTCTGCCGTAGTCTTCACCCACGCCGGCCGAATCCCCGGTGAGGACTCCCTCCCCCTCTTTTACTCTCCCTTCCTCGTGTGCGTCACCGCCTCCTGTCCGCGCCGCCGCTTCGGCCGTGTGCCGCCATCTCCTCGCCAGCCACCGCCGTCTCCCGCGCCGCCGGTCGCCGCCATCGGTGGCCGCTCGCCGCCGCCGCATCACCTAACCGGCCAGCCGGTTTGAAGCCGAGCCGAGCCGACCGGGCGTCGCCCTCTCCCCCTTGAGCCACTGCCCGGTGGGGCCCACCCACCAACCGGTGCCACCTCTTCCCCCTTGAGCCGCTGCCGGGTGGGCCCCGCATGTCGGTGAGCCGCACCCCCCTTTTTGCTAACGTCATCCATGATTTATTATTGCGCAATAAATAATTAAGTTTTTTTTCTTTGTATAGTAAAACTCAGATAATCTTCTAAAAATCATAACTAATTCATCCGAGCTCCGATTAAGTCCATTCAAGTCTCAGTAAATTCATAAAAATGCATAGAATCCATTAAAAATGGTTTTGTTTCCTATTTCAGTAGACTTATAGCATGTTTTGCTTGTGTGCTTTGTTGGTCGCGTAGATTTCAGCCGTTTCATCGACCCACGGTTTCTCGAAGACGTTGCTGTGGTCTCATCAGTACGAGAGCAAGGCAAGTCATGCATTACCATTGATCATATTGTACCCAATTTACAAATGTCCTGCATTTCTGTTAAATATTGCATTGTTTTACCATATCATGTGGGATGGGTCCTACTACTCAGCCATATATTTTTTACCTTATGCCATTCATAACTTGGGTATTAAAATGACTAGATGTTGGTTTAGGAAATGCTTAGCCATACTTAGTTCAACTAGTACAAAATGGGGGAATTACATTAAAGCATAGATTTTGATTATTGGCATAGCTTTGGATTAGTGCCACCGCAATGGTGTTGGTTAATTAAAATACACTACATGGTGGGCTGTGGGTGCATGGTTTTACTAGTCGTGCCCATGGCAATTAAAGACCGGTTCGCGGGAGGCCCTGGAAGAACTTATCGTACTTACCACAAGCCAGCGTGGGCAACGGCTAGGCTTGTCGTGTAGCTTTCCTCTAGCCGACGTACCCAGGCGAGGGTGGGCGTGATGGAGTTGGGTCGGCTGGGGTGTCCGGTTGATGGGCTTCTGGATTCACCGCGGCACGAAAGGGGGCTGCCCATTGCCTGCTGGGGAGGGGGGCAAACCCTAAGGTGTGGTGCGATCAGTTAGAGGGGGTTTATGCGAAGGGTCCTGTCACGGCCTCTTTCCGGTATGTTATGGTGGCATGTCGGTGCACGGAAACGTGTCGTGGGGCTGTGTCTTGTGGGTACAGTTGTACACCTCTGATCAGAGTAAAACTATTCGAATAGCCGTGCCCGCGGTTATGGGCGGTCGACCAGATTCACCGTGATTAGTCTCACCCCTAGTTATCTCATAGAACTGGTTAGTTCAGGTGGTTGGTTGGGCCTGTTACAACGTGGTGTAGCGTTGGACAGTGATTGGTTAATATTGATTAATTGCTACAATTGTTTTACTGCTTTCAACTACTGCTTTTAAATGCTAGCTTTATGCAGAAGAACCTTTAGCCTCCCTTGGATATATCATGCTGATACTTCCTCTTCCGGTATGACTTGCTGAGTACAGTGGGTAGTACTCAGTCTTGCTCTCTTTTCCCCCAAACCAGAGTTGAAGTTCTTTTCAGTTGAAGATGTCTCGAAGAAGTTGGTTTCGTCGCTGCCGTTAAGGATGCCTGTGGAGTGGAATCGCCCCACTGCAGGAGTCAAGTCTTCAGGATTGGCTCGCTTTTATCTTTTTCCGCTGCGTTTGTAACCTTTTATATTTTTGTAAGACGTGGATCTGTATGTCAACAATTGTCGTTTGTGTACCCTGGCTGGTCCTGGACAGGGGTTTAATGCACATTCAGCTTAGAAATTCTAGTTCGTGAATTTCTGGGCGTGACAGCGGCGGCGTGGGCGCGAGGTGCGGGCGGAGTGGGGGTGCAGAGAAGGGCGGGAAATGGCGGCAGCGCGGCGGTTTCGGCGGCAGCGGCGGTTGCCGCCGGCTGGAGGAGGAAGACGGGGCCGACAGGTGGGCCCCACCTATCAGTGACCCGGGGAGAGGAGGGAGGCGGCTTGGGCCGGCCCATCAAGAAGGATGGGGGCGCGGGAGAGAGATGGGCTGACGGCCCATCAAGAGAAAAAGGAAGGAAAAGAAAAGAAAACGAGAAAAAGGATTTTTCCTGGGATTAAAAATATTGCACTTGCTCATTTTTAATTGGTTAAAATTACTTTTAAGGCTCTGAAAATTCCACTAAAAATCCTGTTAATTGTCACGCCCAGAAATTTCACCCAAATTTCCAGACTATTTTGCGTATTAAATCCCTGTCCAGGACCAGCTAGGGTACACAAAACGACAAGTAATATACAGTTCCAAACGTAAATAAAGCGTAAAATACTTACGGAATAGGCACTTAGTCCTCACACCGGAACAGAACGACAGCAGCGGAAAAAGGCGATCCTAGCGGGGCTTCAGCTCCACTCCACAGGCAAAACTCAACTGGGGTCTAAGCCTTGGTCCTCTAATTCCATCTTCAGCTCAGAAGCACTACACTTCTGAAAAGGGGGAATAATAGCAAGACTGAGTACAACCACCGTACTCAGCAAGCCACACCAACGATGCAGACGTGCAAGGGGATACAAGGAGGGGTTTGTGGCTATTTGCATAAAGGCGGTTGTAAAACATTTTATTGAGCAAAGCAATAAAACTGTTGAGTAATTAGAGTAACATTAAATCTCCACTGATCAACGCTACACCACGTTGAACAGGCCCAGCCAACCCACCTGAACTACAGTGTATTGGGTCGACTTATTAAGATGGAAAAACTCTAATAAAAACCAAGGAAACAGTACATAAAAAGTAAACAAACATGTAGAGCTCAATTTTAGATGAATTTTGCAATTTGAATGGCCCAATTTGGAGTTCGAATGAATTAGATATGAATTTTAGAAGTTTTGAGCCATTTAAATGAATTTCTAGAATTATTAACGAATTATGACGCAATTATTATTTATTTTTCCAAAGGGAAAAGAGGGTTGCTGACGTCATCAAAGGGGAGGGGCGGCGCCGGCAAGTGGGCCCCACCGGTCAGCGGCACAAGGGCACCGGTCCACCGTGGACCGGGACCACCAAGGTGGTCCACCACCGGTCCACGGGAACCGACGGTCCGGATCGGCCCAAGCCGATCGGGCGGCCAGGGGCGGCGCGGCTGGGGCACAGCACGGCACAAAGCCGGCCTAGCTGAGCCATGGCGCGGCGGTAGCGCGGTCTCCGGCGACGGCGACCGACGGGCGGCGCGGGAGAGGCGGCACGCATGGGCGGTGGCGGCGCACAAGATCGACGCGGCGCGACAAGGGGGGGTCCGGGTGGCCCAGGCGAGCGGGGCGGCGGCGCATGGCCAGGTGGTCGCCGGCGGCGGCCACCGGCGCGAAAGCGCGCACAGGAGACAGAGGAGGGAGGCAAGGAGGGAGAAGAGGAGCTCACCAAGGACGCGGCGACGAGGGGCGGGGAAAGGCGGGGAGCTCGGCGTCGGCGCTCCTCGGGACGAAGGCGGAACGGCGGCCCGGCGGCGTTCCACGAGCGGGAACCGGCGGACGGCGGCTGGAAGGACCGGCGCGAGGGGAACCGTGTCCCGGCGGGATCCTGGCCGTGAAAAGCGGCGGCCGAGGTGCTCCTCGGCACTGCGAAGCAAGCGGCGGCGGCGGCGCTGCTTGGGGTGGTTAGGAGCGGCGCCAAGCGGCGGAGACGGTGGAGAGAGGTGGTGCGCGTGGCGACGGTGTTTCAGAGGCGGGGAGGGGAAATGGAGTGGATGCCGGGGTGCGGTGGGACGCTGCGATGCTATAGGTGGCAGCGGCGCAGTGCGGGGGCGACGGAAGCGGCGACGGCGCGCGGCTGGAGGGTCGTCGGCGTGCGGTGGCACACGGGAGGGGCGTGGGGAGCTCGAGAGAGCACGCGGGAGGGGGCAGTGAGTTGGGGAAACGGATGAGGGGAGGTCGGGGTGCATTTTTATAGGCCCCGGAGGGGGAGATCGTGGCCGTGGCGGGCGGCAACGGCCGGCGGATGGAGCTCCGGCGACGTGGGCGAGTGGGGCTCGAACGGCGCCGATTTTTGGGGGGGGAAAGTGGAGGAAGGGGAGGACGTGGGGTGGACCACGTCTGCACGCGCGCGGGAGCGTGGAGGCGCGCGGAGGAAGCGGCGTCGTGGGGTGGCTCAGGCGGCCATGGCGGCAGTTGGAGCTGGAGGAAAGGGATGACAGGTGGGGTCCACGGGTCCCACCTGTCGGAGAGAGAGGGAGGGAGAGGCCGGCTGGGGAGGCAGAACGGACTTGAGGGAGAGAGAGAGCCGAGCGGGCCGAGGGAGGAGGCCGGCCCGAGAGGGAGAGAAAGGGGGCGCGCGGGCCACGGGAGAGAAAGGAGGGATTGGGCCGAAAGGGGCCCAAAGAGAGGAAGGAGGATTTTATTTGTTTTCTTTTTATTTTAATTGATGCAATGATCTTTGTGCTATTAAAACTATTTCTCGAGCTCCGAAAATTCACGGAAAATTTCGGAGAGTACATTAGGGCACAAAGAATATTACAAAATATTCCCGGCCAATAATTTTTAAAGGAAATTTTTAATTCCCTCAATAATTCACTTGATTAAGTTGATTTAACTTTTATTTAATTTCTAGAAGATGTATTATTAATTGATTTTTATTCCCGAACGAAAATCGGGGCGTTACATTAATCAATTGTGACATGTGGAACCCAAGAAAAATCCCACAATGCCATTTCCAATTATTAATTCCATTTATTAATTAGGGATTCAACTCTAGGTTAAATTAAACCATTTCTTCGGATGATTTATTCAACAAATTTTAAAGAAAGAAGAAGGGGGAAACTTCAGGGCGTGACAAACCTACCCTCCTTAACGGAATCTCGACCCCGAGATTCGGAAGAGCTGGCGAAGAGGTGCGGATGGGCGGCCTTCAATTCATCTTCTTTATCCCAAGTGGCCTCTTCTTCTGAGTGGTGGCTCCACTGAACCTTGCAGAATTTGATTACCTTGTTTCTGGTCCTTCTCTCGCTGGTCTCAAGGATGTGGACTGGCTTCTCCACATAGGTCAGATCTTCTTGGATTTCGATGTGATCCGGACTTGCCTGTTCCTCAAGAATTCTCAAACACTTCTTCAACTGAGAGACGTGGAACACGTTATGGATGCCAAGCATGTTGGAGGGAAGCTCAAGTTGGTAAGCAACTTCATCCCTGCGTTCCAAAATCCGATATGGTCCCACAAAGCGTAGTGCCAACTTTCCTTTGGTTTGGAAGCGGTGTACCCCCGTGAGTGGAGTGACGCGAAGATACACATAATCCCCTGCTTCAAAAATGAGCTCCCTTCGACGATTGTCTGCATAGCTTTTCTGTCGAGACTGCGCGATTCTCAATCTTTCCCTGACAGCTCTGACTTTCTGTTCTACCTCATTTAAAACTTCTGTCCCAAACAGCTGGCGTTCCCCGGTCTGATCCCAGAAGAGCGGAGTACGACACCTCCGTCCATACAGCGCTCCAAAGGGTGCCATTTGCAGACTAGCCTGGTAACCATTATTGTAGGAGAACTCAGCATACGGCAAGCTTTTGTCCCATGCTCCACCAAAATCAAGCGCACAGAGTCTCAACATATCCTCTAGTATTTGATTGACTCGCTTGGTCTGGCCATTAGTTTGTGGATGGTAGGCTGTGCTGAAGTTGAACCGGGTTCCCAATTCTTCTTGCAATTTCTGCCAGAACATTGAAGTGAATTGGCTCCCTCGATCAGATACGATCTTCTTCGGTATCCCATGTAAACACATGATTCTTGCGAGATAAAGTTCTGCTAACTTCTTCCCTGAGTTGGTAGTGTGCACCGGAATGAAGTAAGCCACTTTGGTGAGTCGGTCAACGACTCCCCAAATGGAATCGTGCCCCGATGATGTCCTGGGCAAACCCGTAATGAAATCCATTCCGATTTCTTCCCATTTCCATTCTGGAATCTGAAGGGGTTGTAGCAAACCTGCTGGCCTTTGGTGCTCTGCCTTTACTCGTTGGCAAATGTCACAGAGTGTGACGAATTTAGCTATTTCCCTTCTCATGTTGACCCACCAGAATTTTTCTTTGAGGTCTTGGTACTGCCAGGATGGATTGAATATTGGGTTTGATGAGCTTCTGTCAGTATTAGGTCTTTTAACTCCTTGTTTTCGGGTACACACAATCTTTCTCCCATCCAGATTGTTCCTTGTTCGTCCTCAACAAAACCTCGGGCTTTTCCAACCCTCATGTTCTTTTTGAGTTCTGCTATCTCAGGATCGCTTGCCTGAGCTATGCGAACCTGCTCCACCAGTGTGGGTTGTGCCTCTAGGGCAGCCACGAATCCATGCTCAACTGTACCAAGGTTCAGATGTTCCAAATCACGTTGAACCTCACAGCATAGCTCCTCTACCCATGCGACGTTGCAATAACTCTTCCGGCTCAAGGCATCTGCTACCACATTAGCCTTGCCGGGATGAGAGTGTATACCCATATCATAATCTTTAATTAGCTCCAACCATCTTCGCTGTCGGAGATTTAGATCAGGTTGGGTGAAGATGTACTTTAGACTTTTGTGATATGTATATACCTCACAACGGTTACCAATGAGGTAGTGCCTCCAGATCTTTAAAGCATGAACAACTGCGGCCAATTCCAACTCGTGGGTCGGGTAGTTGCCTTCATGCGGACGCAACTGCCGTGAAGCATAAGAAACAACTTTGCCATCTTGGCCCCTGGCGAGATGCATCACAATAAACCTGGAAATCTTTCGTCTAATCTGGCAAAATTAAAACTAGTGCACATACCAACCGTCGTTTAAGTTATTCAAAACTCCTATTACATTCAACAGACCAGACAAACTTTTCTTCCTTCTTCAATAGCTGGGTCATTGGCTTGGCAATTTTAGAGAAGTTCTCAATGAACCGGCGGTAATAGCCCGCGAGTCCTAAGAAACTCCGGATCTGAGTGACTGTCCTTGGTGGGGTCCACTTGGTAACTGACTCCACATTTGCTGGATCCACAGCTACTCCTTGAGCATTCACGATGTGACCAAGAAACTGAACTTCCTTAAGTCAGAAGTCACACTTGCTGAACTTGGCATATAGCTGGTGCTCTTTTAACTTTTCAAGTACCAACCGAAGATGCTGCTCATGTTCTTCCTCGGACTTGGAGTAGATAAGTATGTCATCGATGAAAACCACGACAAACTTGTCTAGAAAAATTCCATAAACACCTTGTTCATCAAATTCATGAAGAAGGCAGGTGCATTGGTGAGTCCAAAAGACAAAACTGTGCATTCGAATAACCCATAACGAGTGATGAATGATGTCTTTCGAATATCCTCTTCGCGGATCCTCAACTGGTGATAGCCTGATCGCAGGTCTATCTTAGAGAACACAGTAGCTCCTTTCAACTGATCGAACAGATCGTCAATCCTTGGCAAAGGGTACTTGTTCTTAATAGTAACCTTATTGAGTGCGCGGTAGTCAACGCACATCCTCTTGGTTTTGTCTTTCTTTTCCACAAAAATTACCGGAGCACCCCAAGGCGACGTGCTCGGGGGAATGTATCCCTTCTGTAGCTGTTCATCAACTTGCTTCTTGACTTCCGCCAACTCGTTGGCTCCCATTCTGTAAGGCCTCTTGTGGATCGGTGCAGTTCCAGGTACCAAGTCAATCCGGAACTCGATATCCCTTTTTGGTGGCATTATTGTCAGATCATCTGGAAAAACCTCTGGATACTCTCTGACTATGGGAATATCCTCCAACTTCTTAGTGGTTTTCTCCACTGCTACCTCTTGTTCTTCGCCAGTAGCCTAGTTTAAACTGATCTCTGTCTTCTGCGGCACTGGAGACTGGAAGGTTACCACTTCTCCCTTCGCATTGGTCAACTTGATGGTGCAGCTAGCACAATCAATCACTCCTCTATGCCTTGTCAACCAATCCATTCCAATAATAACATCTAGATCCTTGGATTCAAGAAGAATGAGGTTGGCTGAAAAAATCAACCCTTGGATTTCAACTGTCACAGATGGGCAGTAGTGAGTTGTGGTCATGCCACCTCCAGGAGTATGAACTCGCATTGGTATCTTAAGCTTCACTAAAGATAACCCATGTGCACCAGCAAAACGCTTGGAAATGAAGGAATGAGTTGCACCAGAATCAAACAATATTACTGCCAGTGTCGAGTTGACAGGAAATGTGCCCAATATAACCTCTGGTGTTGACTGCGCCTCCTCTACAGATGCATGATTGACACGGGCCTGAACAAACTTGAGTCCGGCACGTCTTGGCTTCGGGCACGTACATACCATGTGTCCGGACTTGTTACAATTGAAGCAGAGTTCGGGCATTTCTCCAAACTTCTTGGTCTGTTCTGGCTAAGCTGGCAGAGCTGACTGAACTGACTGAGCTAGAATCATTAGTGGACTTGGAGTAGAGTTGAGGCTGTGCTGCTCACTGTTACTGTGATTGTCACTGTTGTTGGTGCCGTTGAAATTACCGGGGTGGTAGGGACGGTGTTGCCGGATAATCATGGTGGAAGGTCCACCCTGATGTCTCATCGTGAAGCGAGGCTTCTGACTCTTCCCCTAAGGAGTCCTGAACTGAGCTGCCTTCCACTTACGGTTTATTTTGTTACACTGCTCTTCCTGACGGATAGTCTTGTCCACAATCTTATCAAAGTCCTCATAATCCTTGGAGATCAGTTGATTGGTCAATTCATCATCAAGACCAGACAGAAACTTTTCCTGCCTCTCGGCATGTGTGCGCACATCCTCAGGAGCATAGCGCGCGAGACGGTTGAACTCATGCAAATACTCAATAACTGTCCTAGTTCCTTGCTGCAAAGAACAGAACTCTCTCTTCTTTTGTGCCACAATTCCCTCGGGAACCTGTGCCTTATTGAAACTCTGACAAAACTCTGACCAGGTAACTTCTGTCCCAGTTGGACGGGTTACCATGTAGTTGTCCCACCAAACAGAAGCGGGACCTTGCAGCTGGTGTGTAGCAAAAGCAACCTCCTCCTGGTCGTTGCATTGCAAAAGATTCAGCTTCTTCTCAATAGCATGAAGCCAGTCGTTGGCCTCGATTGGGTTGGTGGTGCTTGAGAAAGTGGGCGGCTTGACACGAAGAAACTCCAACATTTTGGACTGGGGAGGTGGAAGACCAAACTGCAGGTTCTGCTACTGCTGCTATGCTTGCTGCTGCACCTGCTGCAACACCTGATGGTACTGTTGTTGCATCTGTTGCATCATCATTGTCATCATCTGAGTCTGATTGTCCAACACCTGAGCAATTGTTGGGTTCTCGGGCGGTGGAGATGGACTATTGTCAGATGCACTGTTGGCACGTGCTCCACTGATCTGCTCTTCGCTGCCACTGGCGTTGTTAGAGTCACGGGAACCATTCCTTGTCTTCACCATCTGGAGGGGGATAGGTAGAAATATGAGAAAAGGAAGAAAAACAGGGGGCTCAGAAACTAATCTTTCTTATAAATTTAAGTGCAATTATCTTAATCTTGATTAAAACACTGAAAAAAAGGCAAACAACTCCTAATTGAGGCAGCCATACCACTGACACATGATATCAACCGCCGACTAACCCACAAGCAACAAACCTAAGTACGGAAACTAGCAAGCAAACAAAACTAAGAAGACGATAAAGCTAAGGGCGGCGACTCTGAAGCTCGGAGCGGCGCTTGCGATCAAGGAATAGGACCGACATCTAAAGTAGGCAAAGGATAAGAATCAATGCATGCTCAAATCCAAATAAACAAAGCAACAAATGACTCAAATAAATAACCAAGCATGACTGATTTTTATGCATAGAACATTTTTCATGAACTCAAATGAAGACACTAATGCAACTGACTAAACAATAAATTAATGCATAAAATAGATGCATAGTCATAATGATACGCATAAAATTACCCTATCGAACATAGACACGACCTAATGCATATCACCCGATAAATTCCCAACTGACTGTCGAATAAACTCCAAATAAAAATTTTACTAAACCCCTAGACTGAACTAATTTTAAAGATCCGATCCGAATGAACTACCAAGATTTTTCCCACAAACCAAAGAGGGAAAACCCCAAATTTTCCCGAAACAAATCCAGGTGCAAAAAGGCATATGCAGATGAAAAGAGGTTCAGAGGGCTCTTAGGTTTCCAGTTGGCTTGTCCTACGGTCAAGGCTGGCCCTGATACCAACTTGTCACGTCCAGAAATTCACAAACCAGAATTTCTAAGCTAAATGTGCATTAAATCCCTGTCCAGGACCAGCCAGGGTACACAAACGATAATTGTTGACATACAGATCCACGTCTTACAAAAATAGAAAAGATTACAAATGCAGCGGAAAAGATAAAATGAGCTAGACTTGGAAGCTTGAATTCTGCAGCGGGGCGACTCCACTCCACAGGCATCCCTTGACGGCAGCAACGAAACCAACCTCAACAAGACGGCTCCAACAATGAAGATCTTCAGCTCTGGTGTGGGGGAAAAGAGAGCAAGACTGAGTACTACCCACTGTACTCAGCAAGTCATACCGGAAGAGGAGGTATGATGCAGGATATATCCAAAGGAGGCTAAAGGTTCTTTTGCATAAAGCAGGCATTTAAAAGCAGAAGTTGAAAGCAGTAAAATAGTTGTAGTAATTAATCAATATTAACCAATCATTGTCCAACGCTACACCACGTTGCAACAGGCCCAAACAACCACCTGAACTACACCAGTTCATTAAGCTAAACTAGGGGTGAGACTAATCACGGTGAATCTGGTTGATCGCCCATAACCGTGAGCACGGCTATTCGAATAGTTTTACTCTGGCCAGAGGTGTACAACTGTACCCACAAGACACGATTCCACACATGTCGCCATGCCCCGAAGTATCACCATGATACTACAAAGGGGGAAATCATGACAAGACCCTCCGCATAACCCTTCCCTAACCATCCACACCATGCTAAGGTTTCATCCCCACCCCTCAAAAGGCAGTGGGCGGTCCCCTCTTGCGCCGCGGTGAATCCGGCAGCTGGACAACCGGACACCCCGACCGACCCAACTCCAGCACGCCCACCCTCGCCACCGGTGCCTAGGAAAGGGTCGAGCTATACTTCAGATCAAGCAGTTACCCACTCCCGCTTGTGGTAAGCACGGTAAGTCTCCCAGGGTTTCCCGTGAACCGGTCCTTAACTGCCATGGGTGTGACCAGCAAAACCATGCACCCACAGCCCACCATTCAGTGTATTTTAATTAACTAACACCATTTCGGTGGCACCAATCCAAAGCTATGCTAATAGTCAAAGTCTATGTAATAATGTGATCCCCATTTGTGTACTAGTTGAGCTAAGCATGGCTAAGCATTTCCTAAACCAACATTTAGTTATTTTGATACCCCAAGTTATCAATGGCATAAGGTAAACAATATATGGCTGAGTAATAGGACCCGTCCCACATGACATTGTAAAAGAATGCAACACTTAATAGAAATGCAGGATATTTGTAAATTGGGTACAATATGATCAAACGTAATGCATGACTTGCCTTGCTCTCGCACTGATGAGACCTCAGCAACGTCTTCGAGAAACCGCGGATCGACGATACGGCCGAAATCTACGCGACAAACAAAGCACACAAGCAAAACATGCTATAAGACTACTGAAACAGGAAACAGAACCATTTTTAATGGATTCTTTGTATTTTTATGAATTTACTAAGACTTGAATGGACTTAAACGGAGCTCGGATGAATTAGTTATGAATTTTAGAAGATAAACTGTGTTTTTACTAATAAAGAAAAATCCTTATTCAATTTATTGCGCAATATAATCCTAGGGCTGACGTCAGCGAAGGGGGGGCGGCGCCGGCAAGCGGGCCCCGCATGTCAGCAGCACAAGGGGAGAGAGATGGGGGCTCGGGCATGTGGGCCCCACCGGCAGTGGCTCAAAAAGGGAAAGGGAAGGGAGACTGGCGGCTCGACACGGCTCAAGTCGGCCAGCCGGCCATGGTGCGGCAGCGGCGGCAGCGCGCGCGGTCACCGGCGGTGACCGACGCCGCGGGAGACGGCGGCGGCCGGCGCGAAGGCGGCGGCGGCGGCCAAAGACGATGGCGCACGCGCGGAGGGCGGCGGACCTCATGGGAGAGAGGAAAGGAAGGAGGAGAGGGGATTCCTCACCGGCGAGCACGGCGGCCGACGCGAAGGAAGAAGGCGGCGGCGACGACCGGCGAGCGGAGGCGCGGACGGCCGGCAGCGACACCTAGGAGAGGGCGGAGAGGGGGTTAGGAGAGGAGATGCCGACCACGGAGAATTTAAACGTCGGCCGAAAATAGAAACAATGGCGAGCTCACCGGCAAACGTGGGAAACGGAGCTCCGGCGTCGATCGGCGGCAACCAAACGACGGCCGAGGTGCGGGCGGGCTCGGTGAGCGCGACGGCGGCGGTTGCGCGGCGCGACGACGACTCTAGCGGCGGCGGCGCACTGCCGGAGATGGGCGGCGGCAGCGGAGCTCGGGTGTGACGTGGGGAGAGCGGTACGGCGGCGACGCACGGCAAGAGAACGGTGGCCGATGTAGCTCTCGCGGCGGCGAAGCTAACGGCGGCGGTTACGCGATGTGGCAGCGGCTGTAGCAGCGGCGGCACACGGCTAGAGAGTGGTGGCGGCGGCGGAGCTTTGCGAGCGCGACGGGGTGGCGTTAGGAGGCGCAATAGAGGGCGGCGAGAGCGAAAACGAGAGAGGGGGACGCGGGGAGCGATTTATAGGGCACGGGAGGGGAGAACGTGGCCGGGAACCCTCCCGATTTGGCCGGCGACGTGGGTAGGTGGTGAGGGGGAGAGAGAGAGGATTCAAATTTGAATCCCGGTCGGTGCGGGGTGGGCGCGCGTGCGGGAGAGGCGTGGGAGAAGGCGGCGACGTGGGCGCGAGGTGCGGGCGGAGTGGGGGCACGGAGAAGGGCGGGAAATGGCTGCGGCGCGACGGTTTCGGCGACAGCGGGGATTGCCGCCAGCTGGAGGAGGAAGACGGGGCCGACAGGTGGGCCCCACCTGTCGGTGACCCAGGGAGAGGAGGGAGGCGGCTTGGGCCGGCCCAGCAAGAAGGATAGGGGTGCGGGAGAGAGATGGGCCGACAGCCCATCAAGAGAAAAAAGGAAGGAAAAGAAAAGAAAAGGAGAAAAAGGATTTTTCCTGGGATTAAAAATATTGCACTTGCTCATTTTTAATCGGTTAAAATTACTTTTAAGGCTCTGAAAATTCCACTAAAAACCTGTTAATCAATTGTGACATGTGGAACCCAAGAAAAATCCCACAATGCCATTTCCAATTATTAATTGCATTTATTAATTAGGGATTCAACTCTAGGTTAAATTAAACCATTTCTTCGGATGATTTGTTCAACAAATTTTAAAGAAAGAAGAAGGGGGAAACTTCAGGGCGTGACAGCCGCCCGCCACCCAGGCGATCTCCTCTCCGCCGGCGACCTCTCGGGCGAGCTCCGCGTCAGTCGCCAGCTGCCCGTCCTCCCGAGTGAACTCCACCTCCGCCGCCGGCCTCCTGGGTGTTCTCCGCCTCCGCTGCCAGCCACCCGATCCACCTCCTCCGCCACGCGAGCGATCTCCGCCGCTGCCGTCGGACCGCCTGGACGAGCTCTGCCTCCACTGCCAGTCGCCAGGCGAGCTCCTCCTTAGCCGGCCACCGTCGGCCACCCGTTCTGCCTGCTCCTCCATAGCTAGTCGCCCAAGTGTGTGCGCACAAGAGAGATTGCGCGACAGGGAAGGATTAGGTTGAGGGAGGGGTATGACAGGTGGGCCCCTGGGAAGTTTTTTTATTTTTTTTGTTGACTGAATTTCCACGTTGGCGCCACGTGTGCACGTTCAAGTTAAAACCACTCGAAACAGTGTTGAGGGGGGTTATTTGTCCGGTATAAACAATTGAGGGTGTAAAATGCTTGGTTTTGTAGTTAAGGGGGGTAAATCGAACGACCATGATAGTTCAAGGGGGTAATTCGTACTTTTTCCTTAAAGTATTTGCTTGTGATAATAGTAAGGTCCGTGTACTTACAAACAATCGAATGAAAACATCAGTTTTTACAGACGTTCCAACTAATTAATAGGACCATATGTGATAATCACATTTTTATAGGCGGATTCTTAAGATGTTCACATGTGAAAATCGGTCCACCAGACCACGTCTCTCTCTCCTCTCCCTTATCCTTTCTCTCTCTTCGCATCTGTACTACGCCTTGACCGTTGCTCCTTCCAAGCTCGCAGTGTTGCGCTCACTCCCATCACCATACCTCCCACTTGCAGTCCCAGACACCGCCACTCCAACAAAGGTCGGGACGCCAGATGTGGAGTGATAAGTTGGGGGCAATTGGATTCGCCCATGACGAGCTCGGGGTGCCCCCCCCCCCTCCACCTTGCTAGATAGCATCGCTTCCCCCACCCACATCACCATTTCCTCTCTCTCCCTCACGATCTCATTGTATCCTTACTCAAGTCACCCATCCTCCTAGATCCTTTCTCTCATCTCCTCATGTCACATCCAACAACAACGAAGGAAGGGAAGCCCTAGGGAGGTGGAAGAGGAGGAGGGGAAACATATAGGGCGGCTGCGAAGGAGGAAGGGAAGCCCTAGGGATAGCGACAGTGTTGGCATGCTGCTCCTGATCTAGTGCAAGTGGATCTCAACGACCGCAACATAGGGACGGTGCCAAGACAATGTTGGCAAAGGGAGAAGATGGCAGCAGCTGAGGAGACAGAACTGGAGCCATGGGCCTTGGCATTGGGCCACAACTACTGTTGTGGCTCGATGCCCCCCTCAAAAAGAACGACAGCTCAAGAAAAGCGAATCCAACATGGGCTAGTACAAGAGTGGCGGATCTAGTGCCGACGGGCTTGAGAGTGTACTCTGTCAAACTTTTTGAAATATGATGTTATAATAGTACTACTCCCGTACCAAAATAATTCCATATTTAGCCATTGGAACGCAAATTGAGATGGAGTGAAAAAGACTAAAATGCCTTTAAACAAGAAATTAGTATTGGTAGATAGGTACGTAGGTAAGATGCGTTGAAGGAATAACATTGATGTTGAAAAGATGTTATATTTTGAGACGGATGGAGTATTAATTTTATTCTACTATCTTCTTTTGAGACTAGCACAATGCCCCATGCTTTGCTTTGGGTAAAAGAAAATATATTATAATATACCATAGACTATCGGAGATGTGGGAATGGGTGTCTCGTTCCCTTGCATGCTCAGTGCATTGTGAGCCCTACCAGAACCTACAATGATCTAAGGCCCTGTATAGATGGGAATAAAACTTTTAAGTCCCTATCACATCAGATATTTGGACACTAATTATAAATATTAAACGTAGACGATTAATAAAACCCATCCATAATCTTGGACTAATTCACGAGACGAATCTTTTGAGCCTAATTAATCCATGATTAGCCTATGTGATACTACAGTAAACATTCTCTAATTATGGATTAATTATGCTTAAAAAATTTGTCTCGCGAATTAGCTTTCATTTATGTAATTAGTTTTGTAAGTAGTCTATATTTAATACTCTAAATTAGTGTTTAAATACAGGGACTAAAGTTAAGTCCCTGGATCCAAACACCACCTAAATCTTCAAGGTGTCAAGAAAAGTATCGAAACCTACAATATCTACATCTTTAAGGTGTCAAGAAAAGTATGGAGACATATAAGATCTACATCTTCAAGGTGCTAGAGCGGGTACACACAGATAACACAGAGAACATATGAATCTGGCGTTACCGACGAGATCCTTGTCGAGATGGATCGACGAGATCTCATAGTCCACTTAGAACTAGGCTAGCCAGATACTGAGCAAGGAAGGATTTTCTCCTTCTCACTTAGAACTTTTGCATCTCTTCTGTAATCCGCTTCATCACTCATAGTCCACCATAGAGGAATAGGGTATTATGCATCTATATCACCCAAACCTGTATACTTGCTTGTGTTTATTCTCGTATGCAATTAGGACCCGAGCTCAAAACTTGCACACCGGCCAAACTCACAAAGGGGGAGTACCTAGCTTACCTGCAAGAGGAGTTTCGTACTCCGACATTGACAAAATATGTTAGTATCACTTTTTTCTTACTTAAATATATAGTATTCAATTGTTCGAAACAAATGCCGGACTATTCCATAATATCATAAAATATCAAGGGCTAATTTGTAAAAAGATCGCAAAAACAATTGTGGGATAGGTAGTGGCAAATTCACTGCTACCACAACAAAGGTCTTTTCAAGGAGTATAGATAATAAAGTTTTTTTATCATAGTTTTTCTTATAGCAAGTGCCTGAAATGAAGCATAACATTGTGAGATTTAAAAATAATGATATAAACATATCAAATTTATCATGTAAATATAGAATTTACATTGCAAATACCTATCGAAAAATATGATTTCTTTTAATAAAAATATAGAAAAGTGCACTTTTGATCCTCACCTATAAAATCATTTATTTTCGGTCCTCAATTCTCAAAATCATCCATATTTTACCACGGAATCAATCTGTGTGGTTTTCAATAGCGTGGCGCCACTTTGAGAGACCAAAATCTGGCTTTTCCAAACACCAGCAAGAGCCAGCCATGCGTATGCAAACCAGCGAAAACAGATCCTCACTACTAAGAAAAACGATTTTTCCTAACATCACGATTTTATTTTTCCAGGCGGACTAGCAAATCAACATTTGCGAAAAACATAACTAAAGATTCCATAAATCTAGTCCAGCTTGCAAAAATTTTCACAGGTGTGGTCTTAAAGAGGTCCGCATACAAAAATAAGGGTTATTTTTGCATGCGGGCATCTTACCACCTTGCCTGTGAAAATTGATTTCCATGGATGAGCCCACTACTAAAAAAAGGGCACGTGGAGGTCGGTACTATAGTTGTCAGAAGTGCTAAAACCAGCACTTATAGACTTTTCCCACCTCTGCGGGCTGAAAACACAAAAAATTAATACCTTTAAGTAATTATAGGTGTTGGTTCTAAAGAAAAAACCGACACCTATACGTAGATACCCTTTTTAAAAAAAAAATTGAACCGTTGATATATAATAGGTGTCGGTAAATTAAAAACAACACCCCTATATATTATAGGTGTCGGTTTTTTTAAAAAAAGGCACCCCTAAAATCGAGTTGAGCCGAACAGGTGGCCTCCCATGCTTATCTTTCCCTCATCATCGCTCTCTCTCTTCCGTCTTTATCCTCTCCTCCTTTCTCCTTCACTGCACTCCTTTCCCTCTCTCTCTCTCTACATCGATCCCCCTGACCCGGTGTCGGTGGCCCGGCGGCGGCTCCCTCCCCTCTACCAAATCCAGCAGGAGGGGAGGCGGAGGCTACAACGTGCAGGAGGGAGGCGGCGGTGGGAGGGGAGGTAGCAGCGGCGGGCGGCGGCGGGAGGGGAGGTGGCAGCAGGGACGACGCCCTCCCCTCAGCCAAATCCAGTGGGAGGGGAGGCGGTAACAGCGATGTGCGGTAGCAGGCTATCGACCCCCCGGTTTTGGCAGTGGCACCCTCCTTGACATCAGCCCATTCTTAGTGTTCTTAGTGTTCTTGAATGTTCTTGTGTCCTTGGATTGGTCGGGGTGAAGGGGAGTTGCTCGATACATCGGCTCAAATCGAGCTGACTTTGTTTTGATTCGTGGAATCTTAAAGGTGTCGGTTCTAAACCGGCTATGGAACCGGCACCTATTTCCCCTCCACATCAATGTCGCCTTCTAGGTGTTGGTTGGGAAATCTGGCACTTTTGTGGTGTTCCTAACCAACACCAATTAAGGTTTCTGTAATAGTGGACGTAAATGCCTGCTAAAAGGTTAGGCCTCATAAAATCCACCTGCAGCCAGCTTTCATCGGCTAAGTCCATCTCCTTTGACTCCCTCACCTCACCCTCCCTTCCCTTTATCTCACTCTCACCTCACCCTCCACCCACCTCTTCTTCCCTTCACTCCCTTATCCTAATTTCATCCTCCACCATTCGGCTGGAGGAGGGAAGAGCGATGGCAGTGGCCACAGCAAGCGGAGGCGGCACGGCCCTCCACTCGCCTCCCTCCCTCCCAGATCCGGCTGGAGGGGGAGGGGTGGCGGCGATGAAGGCGACGCTCCCTCTCATTCCTCCCTCCCTCCTAGATCCGGCCAGAGAAGGGGAGCGGTGGTAGTGGCAGCCACCGTAAGCGACAACGGAGGCGACGCTCACCTCCCCTCCCTCCTTTCCTCTCTCCCTCTTAGATCCGACCAGAAGCAGGAAGCAACGGTGGCGGCGGCCACCATACGCGACGGCGGAGGCAACGCGCCCCCCCCCCCCCCCCCCCCCGCGTGAGATCCTGCTAGAGGAGGGGACCGACGGTGGCGGCTAAGGCAGGTCCCTTCCCCTCCCTCCCTTCCACCCTACCAGATCCGACTGGAGGTGGAAGGGCGACAGTGGTGGTGGCGCCCGGCAGCGGCGCAGCTTTCCTTCCCTTCCTTGCAGATCTCCCCTCGTCTCCCTATCCATGCCAGGTCTGACCTAGAGGACGACAGCGTTGGCCATAGGTGGCGAAGGCGGTGGTGTGGTCCTCCCCTCCCCCTCACTCTCCCTCTCAGGTCCGGCCAGAGGGGAAGGGCGGCGGTGGGTAGAGGGTGGTGGCGGAGGATTTTTTTTTTTTTGGCCAAAAATGTTTTCGCAGGTAGGTGGCTGTAGAGCCTATGAAGAATGAAAGGTTATCTGAAAAAAATGATTTTCGTAGGTGGAGCCGATGGCTGCTTGTAAAATTCGTGCATTTTCGCAGGACTTGGAGTACATGAGGGTGAATGGCTGCGTGGAAAAACCTATTTTGGCCGTTTGTAAACTGTTTTCTAGTAATGTCTCTGCAGTAATGTTCTCTAACCTTTTAACCTTTAGTGACTGATATATAAGTCCCATATCTAACAAATCCATATGTTAATGATACCGTCACACATGATATTACTGTAGGATCGGAGAGACTCACCCACGTAAATCGGTGGTGGTCTATATTACACCCTATGCTCCTGAAAACACTATATATGCAGCCGCTAGTATAGTATTTTCCGATAGGGCAAAATATATAAATCAGAAACGTAAGATATATATACAGGAGTAGTACTACAGTATATATCTATAGATATATGGTGTTTTCCTTTTTGTCTGACGTGGAAACGACATCATACATCGATCGATCGATCCTATCATCAGGCGGCGCCGACGCACCGTACGTACGTGGCGCGGGTTGTTCAAGTTTGAACGGTTTACGTCCGTTTTGCGACGTACGGCGAGTGACCGGTGAAGCACTGCATGCGCAAGCACATTACGGATTTGGATAACAAAAGTCGCATGACATTTAGGTCCGTTGAACCTGGAACGCACACTGCCTCGACTTGACCACTTGAGTCTCCGACATGCTGCGTATATATATAGCGATCGGGGACAAAACATCGGCGCGGCGTGTGAATAATCCACAGGCGCGTGTTTATAATCTGGTAACAATTACGGGCCCTGTTCACTTTAATGTCATTTTCAACCTTCTTACCAAGTTTTAATAAAGTTGCCAAAAAAATGGTTACATTTAGCTTACTGCTAAATTTTGGTAACTGTATAAGAAATCCTGCCAAAATTTTGGCAAGTTACTAAAATTTTTGCCAAAATTTATTAAGGTTTTTTTGGCATCAAAGTGAACAGACCCTAAGGGTGTATTTGAGGAGAAGGGGATTGGAGAGATTGGGAAGATACGTAAAACGAGGTGAGCCATTAGCACATGATTAATTAAGTATTAACTATTTTAAACTTCAAAAATAATTAATATGATTTTTTAAAGCAACTTTTCTATAGAATTATTTTTAAAAAAATGCACCGTGTAGTAGTTTGGAAAGCGTGCGCGCGGAAAAAGACCTGCGCCAGGTAACGGTGTACTGCTTTGAAGTAGTACTATTTGATACGGTTAGCAGCAGAAACTACTCGTAAGTACTACCTCTATATGTGCATTCTTTATCTCAATTTCAATTGACAAAATTTATTTAAGTACTTTAGTTAAATAAAAATACCACTACATATAACATCAAAAAACTTTAAGCATGTCTAGCTAATGGCTCACATCTTTCTCTCCTAAAGTTTATTAATTAGAATCTGTATGGCTACAAATTTGTTGTGTGCTTCTTTTATCTCTCCTTCCTATCTTCAACTAATTAATTAAGCAAAAATGTGATGGGGGTAAAACATATAACTCATTCATCATTTTATTATACTCACTTTTATATAATATCTTTTGGCATGCTTTTGCTTCAAGGGATGGAATAGATCGGGTTGGATCGAATCTACTTTTCAGGCTGTTTGGTTATGAATGGGTTGGATAGGATGATTACTGAAATGAATATTTCTGTAAGATCTGGGTTGGCCTTGTTCTTAAAAAGTAAATGGACAAATTCAACACATTTCTCTCTCTCACTGATATAACATTTATTCTTTAAAAAATAGGATAATCTTTATCCATTATGTCAAACGGATCAATAAAATCATTTTATTTAAAAAAAATGGATGAATCTAACCTATCAGGGTTATGAATACCACATACCCAATACTAATTGACTAAACTCGACAGGGCCCACCACATACTGTCAAGGCTATGGATACCACATACCTAATAATAGTTGACTAAATCTCGGCAGGACCCACCACATACCATGTCTTATACGGAAACAACCTTCGGATATAGGAGAAGTTCCGCATAAGGAAGGATGAATAGAGTTCTACATGGAAACGACAAGTAATACTCGGATTGTATCCATATTAGTTTCCCTAGTTCTACTTGGACAAGGGGACACCTATGGGAATAAATACAAGGCCCCCTAGGAGGAGAGGGGACACGGAACAACAGAAGCCACAACATACAAGCCAACATACGCCAAGACAAGACGCCAGATATCGACTTCAGAGATAAGCATGGCTAGTCCCCTACGGTGTCTACGGATACTATTAAGAGAGACATAGCGCTGTCTTTGATCTCGCCGGATACGAATTCGAGGAGGAAGGCTACCCTGTTGTCGACTACGAGTCAACACTTTAGACCGCCAAGTCGACAACAGATAGATAGGCTAACCCAAATATTGTACTGGTGTGATTATGGTGAATAAAAGCAACGACCGGCTTCGGCCAACAGGAGTAGGGTTATTACCTGACAATTCAGGGGCCCAAACCTGTATAAAAATCCCTGTCTCCATCTCTTTTACCTCAATTTCGTGTATACCCCTGGTACCAACGATCCCCATACTATGCAAATACCATGTCTTATACGGAAACAAACCTCGTATATAGAAGGAGTTCCGGATAAGGAAGGACGAATAGAGTTCTATATGGAAACTATATGTACTACTCAGATCGTATCCATATTTATCTCCCTAGTTTTACTTGGACAAGGGGGCACCTATAGGTATAAATACAAGCCCCCCTAGGAGGAGAGGGGACACACCCACCACAATCTACGAAGCCATAAGACACAACATACACACAAGCCAATACGCCGCCAAATATCGACATTAGAGATTAGTCTACACATATCCCGTCCGGTGTCTATCTCTGATCTCGACGGGTTCATATTCGAGGAGGAAGACCGCCCTATCGTCGACTATGAGTTGGTTATCTAGCCGCCAAGTCGACGACAGCTAGATAGGTTCCCAAATATTGTACTTGTGTGATCCAGATGAATAAAGAGCAACACCAAATTCGGCCAACAGGATGTATGGCTATTACCTATCAGATAAGGGGTCCGAACCTGTATAAAAATCTATGTCTCCATCTCTTTTACCTCAATCTCGCATATACCCTGGTACCGACGATTCCCATGCCATCCAAATACCCTAGTCACGATATCAAACGTCGACATAACCCACTACGCTTCATCCTAAAACCAAATACTCCCTCTATTTTTTAATAGATGATTTCGTTAACTTTTATACATATATTTTTGATCATTTATCTTATTGAAAAGTTAACGGCGTTGTATATGAATGAAGATGGTAATACATGCTAATTAAGATATCCTAGTAGCTCCAATGTTGGAGTTATTGTTTGTCCGAATAGAGAGGAATATTATCTTTCCGAACTAGCTAGAGAAACAAAACCGGTGGGCACGTACTGCCTCCAGATTACCGCCATCGATCCATGCATGTTTAATTTGCTGGAAGCTTACTTACATAGGTACTACCTCCGTCGTTTTTTATCGTACGACGTTGTTAATTTTTTTATCAACGTATATTCATTTATCTTATTTATTTATTTTTACAAATATAAAAATATTTAAATCATACTTAAAACCTATTTTATAATAAATCAAGACAAAATAAAATAAATAATAATCATATTTTTTGATAAAACGAATAGGCAAAAATAGCTAAAAAGTTAGCGACGTCGTACTTTAAAAAAAAACGATGGAGTACTACTATAGTTGCTTCACGTCCATCGATACACAAAATACGGCCGGATCGATCGACGAATTCATTCCGCGCGCTTTACGGCCAATTAATACGTATATATACGTATGCTCGACACGTAAGTACATGGAGTATACGGTGATACGGATACGGTTTCTGACGGCTGACGTCCGTCCGCGCCTGAACGTTTGTGGAATTGATCGATGGAGCGACGGACGGATCAGATGCATCCATCCAGGCCAGCTTCCCGGCCTTTGATCCGTTGCGCTCTCGTTCCTATCCACACCATGCACCTCCAGCTACGCGCATTGATGGCCCCCCTATCTGCGCGCTACGCTACCCGCGCGCCGCGTTTCTGACCGCGCTCTCATTCACTGCGCGCGCGCACTCCCATGCACCGCCATGTCCGTTCGATCGTGCGCCGGATAAGGCAGAGCTTAGGCTGTGTTTATATCCCGTGTAAAGTTTTAGCGTGTCACATCAGATATACGAACACATATTTAAAAGTATTAAACGTAGACTAATAATAAAACAAATTACAGAATCCACCTGTAAAATGTGAGACGAATTTATTAAGCCTAATTAATATGTTATTAGCAAATATTTACTGTAACACCACATTGTCAGATCATGGAGCAATTAGGCTTAAAAGATTTGTCTCGTAATTTACAAGCAATCTGTGCAATTAGTTATTTTTTTCGTTTATATTTAATATTCTATGCATGTGCCCAAACATTCAATGTGAGATAATAAAAATTTTACCAGGAGATCTAAACAAAGCCTTAATTGGGTGTCAAGTAAGGCGACGTGGTAGTTGTCTACGCCACCACACGGACAAGTAAAGAGTAGAGACTAGAGAGGGTCATAGAGTGGCTCGGCTAATTTGTAGGGTTTTATTTGGTGCATATACTATTTCTTAGAGTAAATTTCATAAAACTACACGTTTTGTAGTTCAAGTTGCAGAAAACCACACACACTTTGACACTTGGCACTTAAGTACATATATTTTGGTAGTGTAGTTTCATAAAACCACACTATCAATGAATGGATTCATCCGTGAGATGACGTGACTGTTTCATCTAGGACGAGGACATGTCATCCTATTAACAGCCATCGCACGAAATTAATAGGATGCCACGTCTTCATCCTAGATGGAACGACCACGTCATCTCACGGGTGAATCTATTCATCGATAGTGTGATTTTATGAAACTAAACTACCAAAATATATGTACTTAAATGCCAAGTGTCAAAATGTTTGTGGTTTTCTGCAACTTGAACCATAAAACATGTAGTTTCGTGAAATTTACTCTATTTTTCTTATGAAAGTGTTTATATGGAAATTATTAGATGAATGTATTTTCCGATGAAAAATTTTCAGATGGAAGTTTTAGAAAAAAAAAAGAACATAAGCTGAAAATGCGTGTGCACTAAATAATATTCTATCCGTCCCAATATATAGCAACATATAGGTATGTCCAGTATCGTGGTCTAGTTAACCTTGATACCATCACTAATTGGTTAGCCATTAAACCGCTGCATCATATTCATCCATCAATTTACGATTTTTTTTCTCCTTGGTTTGATTAGTATAGCAGCTAGTAGTACGACTCTCAAGCCTACTCGGTTAGTCATATGATAAACTCCCTCCGTTTAACAAATATAAGTCATTCTACCATTTCTCATATTTATATTGATGTCAATGAATCTAGACAGAAATATATATATATAAATAATATGACTTACATTGTGAAAAGGATGAAGTACGATTTATTAGAAATAATAATAAATTATGAGTAAAATTTTATGTATTTTTTCTAAGCGATTGAAAAGTAACTCCCATAAAAATATCATTTGTTGTTCAACTATTGCTCGGGTGCAGCTACGAATTCTTCATCAACTACTTTAGCTGCTAGCTAGGCTAGGAGCCTAAAATTTTCTTTTGCATGTTGGTTGTGGCGGCCTTCAGTACAGTACTGTATTGTTGTACACGTAATTCCCTTTTGTGCCATGCCCTCGTCGTAGCTAGCTACGTTTCTCATTTGCAAGCCATCCTATCTGGGGAGTCAAAAGTGTAGTGCAAGTGTAAATGCAAGATCTGGTCAATGACTTCTGGCCATGGCTGCTTACTGTGTAGTACTTATATGTCTTCCATCATTTGATGTACAATACCGTGGTTGTGTTTAGTTCAGCGTAAAGTTTCGATTTTGATTAAAATTGGAGATGATGTGACTGAAAAGTTGTGTGTATATGATAGGTTGATGTGTTGGACTGAAGTTTGGATCCAAAGTACTTTGGATCTAAACACAGCCCGGATAATTCTAAAGTTTAGAAGTTTAGTTCCAAAATAATTCTTCAAACTTCCAACTTTTCCATCACATCAAAACTTTTCTACACATACAAACTTCTAACTTTTTTATCACATCGTTCCAATTTCAACCAAACTTCCAATTTTAGTGTGAACTAAACACAGCCTTCCTTCATCCCACATTAAGTTCATTTTTAATTTTTTTTCCATTTGTTCCAAAATAAGATAGTATTTTTTAAAAGTAATTGATACATCAGAGTTTGTGAAAATAGAGAATAATAATTATATTAGAAATAGATAAAGTGATAAATAGTTGTATTGAGATATGATAAAATAAGAGTATTCTAGTTTTAGTTTTTGTATTAGTATATATGTGTGATGGGTGAAAAATAGACTTATTTTGAGATGGGGGTAGTATGTCGTAAGATCTTCCGAGTACAATCGACCGGTCCAAGGAGGAGAACACACATTATTAATGACCATGCTAGTACGGCGTATACAACTGTACATACTCCTACATGCAACGTAAGTGCATAGCGATCGAGTTAGTACGTGTACGTACGCGATAATACAGCAGATAGATAGATAGATAGATAGGGTTGACAATGGGATCGATGATGAACCAAACGCAATGCAAGATTCGACACGGTAACGGGTATAGATCAGCTGCGCTGCACGTATAAAAAAATCCCGGGTGCTATAGCTCTCTCGTCTTTGGAATATGTGCCGTGCGTTTTGACCAGCCAGCCATCCACGGCCGGCCAATTCATCAATCTGTGTTTCACGTCACGGCCTGATTGATTTGATCCATCTATCCATCATCATCATCATCCACACGCTATTCTCTGTAGAGATATCACGCGCATGATGCTACTGTATTACTAGTGCAAGTATTACTAACCTCCGTCCCAAAATAAATGTAGCTGTGAAAATTCGTGTCCAATGTTTAACCGTCTGTCTTATTTAAAAAATTTATAAGAAAATTAAAATAAGTTAGTCACAAATAAAGTACTATTTATATTTTATCATCTGATAATAATAAAAATATTAATCGTAAAAAATTTTTAAATAAGACGAACGGTCAAACGTGAGACATAAACGGTGTAAAACTACACTTATTTCGGGACGGAGGGGGTAGAAGTTTAGGTTAGCGTACTGTGAAGATATTTATTTTCTTTTTATATGCTGTGAAGATATTTATTAGTAAAGCTGTACCCTGTTTGTTTAGGTTATTGAGCGGATTATCGTCACGAATTATTTTAATTGTATGGATAAATCAGGTAAGAAATAAAATCAACAAATAGCGGTCTAAACAATTTGGTAGATAATTTTTTTATAAAACATACTTTTTAAAAAATTGGGAAGTAAGTAATCTGTTTCAATAATTCGATAAATAAGTTGAAAATGAAACGAGCATCCTGAGTACTTGCTATAGTAGTAATAATGCTATTAAACTAATTTTATACGTATTATGCATAAATATCTAAGTACTATTGAGTTACTGATTGATTGGCAGCAGCATCTTCATCCAAAGTGTTTTGCTGGGAAAAAAAAAGGGGCCCAAATTCGATCCACCTCTCGGTTGGCTAACTTAATTAATTTTTTTCCTGATTCTTTATGTTTATCTGCTACGTTTTCTTCTCAAAAATATTTCGCAGGGGTTAATTACGTGGTGCCATTAATCACTGCCAGGTGCCATGGACTCATTGCGCATGCATATATATACGGAGACACTTGGCGTCATAACCAAATAAAAACAGGCAAGAAAAAATAAATAAAAGCATAAATGTAGGGGGAAATGGGAAAGTCAATTCTTGGTTTGCATAGCTAGTGTCTCCTCCTCTAATATGAGAGTGTAGCTTAGCCTGCTAACACACTTATTACGGCTATGGCACTAGGCCATAAATTCTGATTCCACATATCTTTTCTTTAAAACAATTTCATCCTTATCACTATAGCAAATCAACCCAAATTTAAATGCTCCTTTGGAATAAAGAAATTTTGGAGGAACTTAGTTTAAATAATATTTGAAAGAGCCCCCCCCCCCTACCAACAAAATTTCTTCATTCCAAAGGTCGAACTATGTTATACTGAACATATTAAGTATTCAATTATATAATCACGTTACTCTTGTAGCTATAAGCTCCGCAAGAAATAAAGATATTAAGAGCTGGTCAAAGAGAAAAATTGGACAATATGTACGTGTCGTTAAATATAATTTAATTGTTGAAGCGAATGTATCATCTATGTTGTTACTTACTTTTCATTAGTTGTATAACAACATTGCACACCGCATTTTACACATTGTATTCAAAACCAAAGCGCGTATATGTACACTGCTAGCAGAAGCAGAGCAACACAACATCCTTGTGAAACATGGATGGGTTGACATGCATGCACGGGTTGGGTTGACTACAGCATCCTTGTGAACTGGAGAGACAGAGCAGCTGATCTCATCCATTTATCATTAATTAGCTTACTCAATTTGTGACATCACCCTCTTTAATGCAAGGCTTTGACCAAATCTGAACAATTACTATTAAGTGAAATTATAAATTTACCACCGTTTTCAATCATTATTATAAACTTACCACTAAAAAGCATAAAAATACCACTAGTGCTGTCATTCTAATGGCATTGTTGCAAAATATATAAAATTAGTGATAAATTTGTAAATGCCTTTATTGTTACTCTTCTGTTTTGGGGAGGTATTGGTGGTGTGTGGTGGTAAGATTCAATTGTGCATCACTCTATTTTTGAGAGTTTAAATCCCGATCCACAAATATCATGTACAACGCGAGGGCTTTTTAATAAAAGTTTAGTGGGGCAAAGGATATGCCGTTGGTCTCCAAATCTTTAGATTTGTGTTAGGAGAATGTATTCATGGGTCTGTGCGCATGGTGGTGTGTGTTTTCATTGTAATCAAATACTTTCTCTTCAGCTGAGGATGTGATTAGTAAAAAATAAATTGGGCAAATAAAAATATTACGATATTAATATGTATGCCGACTACATCTAGTGGAGATATTGCTCTATATCTAGTGACGATGCCAAATGCGTCACATCAATCTCTATATCTCTAGTTAGTAATAGTGCATTTATTATTTATACTCCATGCCTCGAAAATGAAATCCAAATCATCTAGGACTCTCGAAAAGGAAAAAATATCGAATCTAAAAACTATGTGTGTAAATAATAAATGGGCAGCATCTGCCACTATTACACATTTTAATTTCATATATGAAAGATTCTGTGGTGCAAATGTATACATGATCTTCATTAATTAACTATTTAATTATGCAAGATATAAGCTCTGTTGGCATCATCACAATGTAATTAAGCATGTTTTTTTTTATAAAACTAATGTAATCAAGCATGTGACTGGCATAAGTCTTGACATGCATAGGTTGACAAAGTGACAACAGGATCCTTGTGAAGTGTACTAGAACAGAAGCAGAGCAATTATCATGCACCCATTTCCCATTAATTAGCTTGCATCACTTGTGACATCAATCTCTTTAAGAGCAAGTATAACAGTGAGCTATAAACGTACTTATAAGCTTAGATAGAGGAGAGAGGTAGTGAAAAATTAAGGATGTTGGCTCTCATGCAAGAGTTAGCTTATCACAAGCTCCAAGACAAATGCATTAAATGTGTAAGTGAGAGACAGAGAGAGGAGAAGAAAATTGTAGCTAACCTTATTGCTAATCTATTATATATGTTGGCTTTAAGATAGGCTAATAGTAAGAAGTGGGCTCTATTATTATCCTTGCTCTAATGGAAGGATTTGGACCAAGTCGGAACAATTACTCTTCAGTTTAGGACATATTCCCTCCGTCTAGAAAAAATAACTTTTGAAAATATCAGATTCATCTATATAAATTGATTCTTTTTCATGGAGGGTGTAAGGAGTTGTAACAAATAAAAAGATTAAGATGCATTAATTAATATGTAAGCCGACTGTGGAGATTTTTGCTATGAATGGTGACGCTAGATGGCATTTGACATAAATCTCAAGTTCTCTGCATCTCTAGTTAGTCATAGTCCATTTATTATTTATACCCCACTCCTCGAAATTGAAATCCAAATTATCTAGATTACTCTCAGAAAAAGGAGGGGAAAAAAACCGTATCTGGAAAATTCGTGTGCAAACAATAAATGTGCAGCATCTGCCACCATTACAAATTTCAATTCCATATACATCAAAAGATTCGGCGCAAAAGCTCTTCGCGCATGATCTATTGATCTTCATCCATTACTCAATTTAATTATGCGAGATATAAGCATGTGACTGTCATACGCTTAGACAATGGCTTGCATAACACCAGTAGCAGTAGTAGTCCTAGTCTAGTAGTAGTACTACGACGTAACAACACTTCGGTGAGCGTACGGCGGCTGATCTGGGCCGTCGGTTGCGGATCCGACGGCCAGGAGCGTGCCCGGGTGTCCCGTTGTCAGTACGTGGGAGGCGGTTACCCCGCGTTGCGCGCGTAGACGTACAGGGCGAGCCCTACAGGCCCCGGGACGGTGGTGGGACGGATCGACACGGCGCGACGCACACGCACGCAAACCAAATCTTTTCGGACCAACTCCTCCCCCCCACGAATATTAATCATTTCTAAGCGTATTTATTGTCCTGCGAAGTTTTTGTTTTATTTTATTTTTGAAAAAAGAGAGAGAGAGAGAGAGAGCAAAAGGTGACCACCAAGAGAAAGACCGGAGTCACCAGCACTGACCACCAAGACCGTCACGGGAGCGAGAGGGGACGGCCATGGGTGGGTGGGCCCGGCTCCCGGCTCCGTGCAGGCAGGGCCGCAGCGCAGGGGGAGTCGAGTCTATTTAAGGCCCCCCTCCTCTCGCCCCCTCAGAGCATCCATCCTTCGTTCGCTCATCGCGTCTCGACTCCACTACTGTGGTTGCATATACTACTACACTTGCAGTTGCATCCAGAGCCCGCCCCGCGTCTCTACTCGCTCCGCCGCGCCGTCGTCTCTCCCGACTTCGGCGACAAGCGAGCGACGCAGGCCACCGCGCGCGGTTCGTTTTCGCGAGGGAGGCCGCCGCCGACCAGCCGCCATGGTCTCGCCGGACACCATCCGCACGGCCATCGGCGTCGTAGGTGCGCCCTCTCTCTCCCTGCACTTCCTTTTCTCTTCTTCGATCTCGGCCATGGCCACCCCTTCTCTCTCTCCCTCTATCTCTCCCTCTCTCTTTTTGTGTTTTTTTTTCTTCCTGTTACCTCTTTTCGGTTGCGCGTGTGTGTGCCTCCTCACCAACCTCCCTGCTGTCTCGTATCAAATGCGGCACAGATTGTCGCACGGATTTTAATTCTTGTTGTTGTGATGGGGGGAGAGGATTTAATTTCGAGTCGTTTTCATCTGTTGTTCCTCTCCTTTTTTTTTCTTGGTTTGCTCCTCACGCGAAATCATACTAACTTGCACTTTTTTTTTCTCTGTTGCTTTTTCTCCCATCTTGCAGGCAATGGAACCGCCCTCGTGCTCTTCCTCTCCCCAGTGTAAGTGTCACAAACGGATCATCCTCCCCTCTTCTTCCTCCCCCTCGAGATCAACAAGAACACACTCCATTGATGAAACCGGAGTAGTACTACTACTAGTACCAGTTACTAGCAGTATGTACATACGTGTCACAAAGAAAGAAACGGATGGCGACACGTACTGGAAGAATAAAATTAAATCAATCCACCTAAAATCTGACGAGAGAAAAAGAATCAAGCCAAGATAGATAGATAGATAGATAGATCCATTCCAAGAAAGATGAATGTGTACATGTATTTGTACGTGTATTTTGAAGATGAAATACGTATGCAGGCCG